>NC_140283.1:7062243-7072243 GCF_964030765.1 Micromesistius poutassou | reverse complement strand
GCTGTGCAACAAATATGTTTTGCTTTTTCAATCTTGACGACATTTGTAGTGCTGTATGTAGCCACACGTTTGCCCCTTCACAACTTAAACACGTGGTTAATTTCCTTCCCTAGCTCCTCTTTGTTTGTGTTGGTAGCTTAGTCATGTCATGTTGTCAACATTGGGTACATGGAGCACAACATAGTGGGTCATAGCCTATGTCCAATGCTTTTTGGAAATGCTTTCTTCATAAAACGTCAGTTTTTTGTATACATTTTATTCATTAGTAAGCTACATGGGTATGCAGTCTTTCAGAACCTTTCATTACCTGCACAAAAAAAAAAAAAAGAGTGCATCCTCATTGTACCCAGCACTTCTGAAAATGCACTTTTGAACGCGTCTCTGTCCCCAGCACATTTCAAACCAAACTGACGCCCATGTGCAGGAGAGTGATAACACTGTGTGTGTGAGAGAGAGAGAGAGAGAGAGAGAGAGAGAGAGAGAGAGAGAGAGAGAGAGAGAGAGAGAGAGAGATGTCTATGAACCATTGGCGTGACATGTGGAGTCCCACAAGGTTTGATCTTAGGACCCTCTCTATTCAACATCTACATGCTCCCACTAGGGCAAATCATGCAAAATAACAATATTGGCCATCATTGCTATGTTGATGACACGCAAATCTATGTATCACTATCACCAAATGACTATCAGCCCATAGATCTGTTGTGCCAGTGCATTGAGCAAGTCAAAGACTGGATGTGCCAAAATTTCCTTCAACTAAATGAGGACAAAACCAAGATAATTGTATTTGGTGCTAAAATCGAAAGGCTTAAAGTAACCCAACACCTTCACTCTCTGTCCCTGAAAATCTCAATCAAAGCCCGAAATTTAGGGGTTATCATGGATTCAGATTTACATTCCAACAGTCACATCAAATCAGTTACAAAATCTGCATATTATCACCTTAAAAATGTAGCAAGACTTAGAGGGCTCATGTCTACCGAAGACTTACAAAAACTTGTACATGCCTTTATCAATAGCAAGTTTGATTACTGCAATGGTCTCCTTACAGGTCTCCCAAAAAAAAATCTAAGGGAACTACAGCTTGTTCAGAATGCTGCTGCTAGAGTTCTAACAAAGACCAAAAAATTTGAACATATTACACCAATTCTTAAATCTTTACATTGGCTCCCTGTATGTCAGAGAATTGATTTTAAAATCATGTTGCTAACCTATAAATCCCTACATGGTTTAGGGCCAAAATATTTAACTGATATGCTTCCACTACATAAGCCTTCTAGGCCACTAAGATCTTCTGAGACCAATCTGTTAATTATCCCCAGAGTCAACACAAAACATGGGGAAGCAGGATTTAGTTACTATGCAACAAATAGCTGGAATAAACTCCCTGAGGATTTAAGACTTGCCCCAACTCTGACAGCTTTTAAAACAAGACTGAAGACTTTTATGATTGCTTTAGCTTTCTGCTAAATCGTAAATCTACAATGCTTTTTTAACTTTGCCTTTATTTTCTATCTATTTTTTACTTTATTACTAACTTTGCCTTTATTTTCTATTTTTACCAGAGAGATACATGATCTGATACCAGAGAGACTAGGTTAGAGTCCTAGAGAAAGGACCAAGTTCCTTTAGGTCGGGTTGGAGTCCCGACGTGGGTAAGGACCAAGTTCCTTTAGGTCGGGTTGGACTCCCGACGTGGGTAAGGACCAAGTTCCTTTAGGTCGGGTCGGAATCCCGACGTGGGTATCAGAGACTGTTGATCTAAATACATTGCACTTTCTAAAATGCTTTTTTTAACTTTGCCTTTATTTTCTATCTATTTTACTTTTTTTTACTTATCTATTATTTTATTTTATTGTATGACAATGTTTATATGTGAATCACTTTGAGTCTGGCTTGTGTATGAAAAGTGCTATATAAATAAAGTTGCCTTGCCTTGCCTTGAACCTTTATGTCTCTGACCATATTCATTGTTTCCACAGTTTAAACATTTAATTGAGGAGAAAAAATGGTTTGGAATGCAAGCAGTAGTGTTTGAAAATTGAGAAATTGGGAATTTGAGAGTTTGAGAATTGTAGAAGTTTGCAATATGATAATTTGAGATAGTTAAAGGGAGCAAAATAAAAAAAATAGGAGGAGACATAGTGTTAATTACACTACAACATTTAAAAATGATGCAGTAGTACAATTTTTCTAATGGCCCTTAAACGGATTATGACAAGTTTGAAAGGAGGGTGTGAGGCAACAAGTTGCAGAGTCACACTAACCCTTGACCCTGTTTGTCAAGGCAGTTAAACATGGAAGGCACAGAGAAAGGAAATAAAACATAACCACACTAAATTGTCTGTGAAAAAAATAAAATAAAATGAAAGCAATGTTAATTGAGCAATTGACATCCCAAGCAGTGGGCGAAGTGTTAAAGAATTTAACAGGGATGAAGGTTGTTATTTAAAGCATATGTATGATTTAGTGGGGTCTCTTTATCGTGGGTGGGTTAGACATCTATTCATATATTCTGTCTGTATCCAGTGTGTGTTTGTGTCAGTTTATAATTTACTAGTAAATACTAGTGAGCTGCTTAGTTTTTTGTTTTGCCAAGAAGATACACAATCCAAAGATAGACAGGCAAACAGACAGAAAGACAGACACATTGACAGACATATAGACAGATAGACAGGCAGATAGACAGAGAGACAGTCAGACAGATAGATGGATAGACAGATAGACAGACAGACAGACACATTGACAGACATATAGACAGATAAACAGACAGACAGAGTGACAGACAGACAGATATACAGCTAGATAGATAGATAGATAGATAGATAGATAGATAGATAGATAGATAGATAGACATACACATATACGGCTATGCACATTACAAATGTCTAAGTAGGTCTTCATTATAACCACAGCTGAAACATTTCATTGAGGAGAAAAGAATGGTTGGAAAAGCAAGCGGTAGTGTTTGAAAATGTCATCTATGGCCTGATTCTGATGTAGAAGTGCGGCCCTTCATGCCCTGTATTGACAGTAGGCCCCACGTGGGTGTGTCTGCTATTGCAGAGGGGCTGTATCTCTTTTGGCCAAATGTCAACAGACAGCTGCTTTGAAAATGTTGATGTTTATAAATGCTTTTCCTATAAGCTTCAACTAAGCGAAAATAACAAAATGGTTACTTCAACATAGTAGCTTTACACTCTGGTCAACGGAGGGTAATGACAATCTTTCTATCTCTTTCTTTCCTTTAAGCATGAACCATCATTTCACAAGTACAATCTTTAGGAAATTAAGTGATTTACTGTGAAAAGTTCAATATGACCAAAAAACAAAATAGAAGAATAGAAGAATAAAGAAAAGAAGAATAGAAGAATTTGTTCTTCAGGAGGTTGCTGAGCATTGGCTGTTGTTGATAAGACAATCAATATAGTCTTGTCCGCACACACTCAAACAGACACACACACACACACACACGCACGCACACACACGCACACACACACACACACGCACACACACACACACACACACACACACACACACACACACACACACACACACACACACACACACACACAGACAGCACATTGTGTTTTTCTGTTTCTCTGCCATATCCTTCTTCTTTCATCATGGTTCTACTGCAGAGGCTGGATAAAGAGGTTTGTCTGAACATGGGTTTCTCTAAGAAAATGGGAAAACAGGAAAAACACACAAAGTGTAATCGTTGTCATCATTTATGTAGGAGTGTTGATGTCTTCATGGAATGTTTTACCCTGTGTCGTAAAATGCATGTAAATAACTTTGAGTGTTGTCAAATGCGCAAGTGTTTTTTGGGGTTTTAGAGATGAAAATTTGACTCTGCTCCACGCGTCCCCAATTCTTTGAATAAATTCAGAGGGAGGCCCCTGTCCACCCTGTTTTTTTTAATTCAGAGGTCGGAAGGGTAGAGGTGGAGAGAATATAGGAGATAAGGGAAAATAAGAGGAGAGGAGAGAGAAGGTGACAGGGTAGGGAGGGGACGGGAGAGGGGAGAAGAGGGGTGTGGAGGAATGGAGGAGAGCATTCTGGAGGGAATGGCAAGCCGAGAGTAGAGATGAAACTAAAGTAGGAGAAAATAGAGAAGACAAGTCAAGGTGAGAAGGGAGGAGGGGAGGGAACCGGAGAAAGTATCATACTCAGAAGGAAGCGAGGAAGGGTGGAAGGGAGGAAGAAGAAAAGTAAGCCTGTGGGAGAAAACAAGGGAAAGTGAGAAAGAAGGATGGACAGAGACGAAGAGGATTCATTAAATAAAGAGTGACAGCTGGTAGAGAGGGCGTGGGGAGAGAGCTCCCAGTAGAGAGGCAGCCAGAGTCTCACACACGTCTTTATACCTGCTGATCCAGCCCTCTGCTCCTGCCACTCACAGCCCCATGGACAGGGAGCCAAGGAGACAAGCACAGGGATCATATAGAGGAGATACATTATGTAGATGAGGGACATGGAAGTGCTATCATAAAGATTACAAACATGGAAGAGATATTATATAGATGAGAAATATGGAAGAAATATTATAAAGATTATAAACACGGAAGAGATATTATATAGATGAGAAAATAAATATTATAACGATTATAAATATGGAAGAGATATTATATAGATGAGAAATATGGAAGAGATATCAGATATAGGCATAGACACATGACTAGTAGTTAGTGTGAATTAAAGACAGAGGGACTGGCATGACACATGGTTTGACTCTATGGAGTATGGACATGGGCCGACACACACACACACACACACACACACACACACACACACACACACACCCATATGGAGAGCAAAAATAAAAAGAATAGAACAAAAAGATGGAAGTTTTACTGTCAAGCCAAAGGGGAGTTATTTTCGTGGAGTAATCATGTGTAGGCTACAACCCTGTATACGACGCAGGCACGGATAGGCACGACGCAGGCAGTGGATATATATAAAACAAGATGTGGAGGGCCTTTAATGTTGAGGGACACATCAAGTTCGGCTTCTTCAAATCTGAAGATCCGTTAACTCCTTATCTCCTTGTATCACCTGTCATGCATTGTTAATGTCCACACTAGAAGAGTGTAATAATCCACACCTGCAGCAGCACACATACATATACACATACACTGGAGGCCTTCATAGCAGCAGCCCCCCCCCCCCACCCCCACACACACAGCATGTGCCATATGTTCCACATTACAACATCCTCAAACAAGTATGAATGAAACAAAAGTTTCACATAAGCAACTCATTCGCCCTCATCAAGACTACACACAGGCATAAATACAGCGCTCGTTCAAAGCAGCAGAATGATGAATGCCATCAGAGCCTGAGGCCCAGAGTGAATTTCGGAGGAAGGTATGCAACTCAACTGTGGTTTAGTTGCATATCTTGACAAACCAAATGGTTTTCCCTTGGCCCAAGCTGGCCCCTGAAAACCTCACTCTCTCAACCTGCCTCTTATTGCCCTGTCTCTGTCGCTTCCTCCTTCTTTTGCTTCAACTCACTGAGTTATTTGCAGTTCTTCCTCTATTCTTCCCCCCCTTTCTGTTGGTTTAACCTCCCCAGCCCTGCTTAGACCTAGCAGGCAGGAGGAAGAGGAGAACATCTTTCCACTTGCTCTTCCTCCCAGCGAGACATCCGGCAGCGAGCAGGTAAAAAGGTCAGGGCTGACAGCTCTTCAGCTGTGTCCACGCACAAACACACACACACACACACGCACGCACGCACGCACGCACACACACACACGCACGCACGCACGCACGCACGCACGCACGCACGCACGCACGCACGCACGCACGCACACACACACACACACACAACACAAACATGCACGCACACAGACACATGCTCACCATACACAAACATGCAAACACACATGAACAGATGCACGCACACGCACAAACATGCACGCACACAGAAGCAAGTACACCCACACGAGCACACACACACACACACATGCACACATGCACACACATACAAGCACACATGCACACACACACACACATACACATGCATGCACACGTCTACGTCTGTCTGGGTCGAGTTACAAACAGAGGACGGATGGATGATGGAACAGATGGAGGGATGGAAACAGCAAGCAAATCAATGAGGAGACAAGAGAAACAGAGCGATCAAAGCAAACAGTCGCGGGAAGAAACGCACGTGAAACGCTAAACCTTTTGCATGACTAATATAGTGGCTTGCAGTCGGATATAATTCAGACTATGGACTCATTCACATAATGAGTCCATATGAGGGTATGAACAACCACGATACACAGGTGGTTTTGAGTTTTACACATCAGATCAGATCACCCGCAACCATACAGACACACACACTCGCATGCACACACGTGCACGCACGTGCACACGTGTGTACACGCACACTCCTTGCCTTCTCCCTCTCTCAAACGCGGTTCATTTGTTGTGTTTTGCGTTGTGCTGGTGGCAGGGACACCCGCTAGGCGCGACATCCTAATGGCTCCCTGGGGGACTTGGGGATGAAGAGTGAGGAAGGTGACAATGAGAGCACTAGAGCATCTTTTTCACATCAGGAAGTATGGACAGGGCAGATAAATAAGGATGCATGGATAGGGGAGTGGAGGAGGAGGAGGAGGAGGAGAGAAGAGGAGGAGAGGAGGGAAGGGGAGTGGAGATGAGGGGAGGGGAGAGGAGAGGAGAGGAGAGGAGAAGAGAGGAGGGTAGAGGAGAGGAGAGGAGGAGAGGAAAGAGGAGAGGAGGGGTGGGGAGAGGAGAGGATGGGAGTGTGGGGAGGGGAGAGAAGGGGAGGAGGAGAGGAGAGGAGGAGAGGGGAGGGGAGGAGGGGAGGGGAGAGGAGGGGAGGGGAGGGGAGGGTGAGTGGAGATGAGGGGGGAGGGGGGAGAGGAGGGGAGAGGAGGAGGGGAGAGGAGGGGAGGAGAGGAGGGGAGAGGAGGAAAGGAGGGGAGAGGAGAGGAGTGTCGGGAGGGGAGAGAAGGGGAGGAGAGGAGAGGATGGGAGGGGAGGGGAGGGGAGGGGAGGGGAGGAGAGGGGAGGGGAGAGGAGGGGAGAGGAGGGGAGGGGAGGAACAGTCGTGTGATTGGTGGAGGACTGGGGCAGGGGAGCGAGACACTCTCAACAAGCAAATAGGGAGGAACCAAGGTGCAGATACATAGTGGTGAAAGTGACATGCCTCAGACGTGTGTGTGTGTGTGTGTGTGTGTGTGTGTGTGTGTGTGTGTGTGTGTGTGTGTGTGTGTGTGTGTGTGTGTGTGTGTATGTGTACATGTATGAATGTGTGTATGTGTACATGTATGAATGTGTGTGCGTGTGTGTGCATGTGTGTGTGCGCGTGCATGTGTGTGCGTGTGTGTGTGTGTGTGTGTGTGTGTGTGTACGTGAGTCACCATGGGGTTATGTGCATGTACACATGTTGTATCTATGAGCATATTTTCCTGTGTGAGTGTGTGTGTGTGTGTGTGTGTGTGTGTGTGTGTGTGTGTGTGTGTGTGTGTGTATGCATGTTATGGGTGGATGCACAGCAAGAAGGGGGAGACGGATGAGGATCCCTGACTGAGTTGACACCACATCCCTCCTCTCATCATTCCTAACACTCAGGAGACACACACACTTACACACACACATACACACACACACACACACACACACACACACACACACACACAAACCCAGGTATAGAGCAGAACCTGAAATCTCACACACTCAGAATTCACTGCGGAAGGCACAAATACATATGTACACGTCTTGCATCCAAGCAAGAATGCCATAGAAATGGGACGGGGTCCATAAAAACATCTCAAAAGGAAGAAATATTAAGTAGACGCTTTGTTTTGTGAATGCAGTCAAACTGGAGGATGAGATGCTTAGGTCTGTGTGTAATTATTTTTAGTGTGACGATATTCTCTAGGACTTGCGCCATAATCTCTTATTACAATGAATGAATGCAAAATGATAAAGGGTGTCTTCCGCTGATTGCTCACCACTTGTTGTGTTGTTTACTAGTACATTCTGTTGATTCCTTGGTCAGCATCCTCACTGTTGCCCTATTTTTGGGTTTGTCTCCAGACTCAGCATGGAGTTCAGCACCATCAGTGTGAGTGTGTGTGTGTGTGTGTGTGTGTGTGTGTGTGTGTGTGTCTGTATGTCAGTGTGTGTGTGTGTGTGTGTGTGTGTGTGTCTGTGTGTGTGACCAGCCCCCCACCCCCCCCCCCCCCCCCCCCGCCCCCCCGCCCACCCACACATATACAAACACGAACACACACACACATAGTGACATTTGATCAATACATGGCATTCATCACGATACACTAATCTGATTTCTAATGAAAGGCTCAAAAGTTGGGTAGGTGAGTATGTGTGTGTAGACAATAGAAGCGTAATTCTGTTGTCCCTGCAACAGAGACAACGCAGCCATATCAACACGAGTAGTTATAACTGGAGAGACGGTGAAATCTGCGAGCTGCTGATCATCATGGGAGAGAAGGTGATGCAGTCGCATTTAACGTAGACGGGAAAAGATGGTGCGATCTACGAGAAAGACGCAGAGGAACTTTCTTTATGAGACTTTTGTTGGGATAAAAAACGTGGTCAGCAAAATAAAGAATTTATATAGCTGTTTTTGCACTTGTAAATAGTTAATCGCGTTCGTAGCCTACACTCAGATGCATACTCATTCTTGCATGCGAGTGTCTTGAATCATAAAAAAATTAAAACATTCTAAGTATGCAAATTATTCTAAAGAGGTCTCCGTGCGTAGTCCCGCCTACTCCAACGAACCAAGAGAGCCGGCTCCTTGACGAAGGAGGAATAGTTAAACCCCCTCAGATTTACACAAGCAAGAATAAAAATGCCTACAGACTCACCTCAAAGAGCAACTTGCCAGCTGGCATCACCAGTTCATTACGTATGACCAAAAATCGAACTTGAATGTAACTTGACTAAGACTTGAGCAACAGTGAACGGGTCAGTCCCCTCCCTACCAAATTGAAATTGGCAGGAGCACACAAGATCTCCTCACAGCACAATCTACTCACTACTAGCTGACAGAGGGCTAGGCCATTTCTTTCAAATATATATATATATATATATATAATAATAAGCTCTTACATGTTAACTACAGCACCTTTAATGTCATGGTTTCTTCAAACCGTAATTGGACAGCCAGTTTGCCAAAAGCGTAACACCGGAAATGACTAAGCACGGTTCGATGACTGATGTGTTTCCTGCTTTGTCGTAAAGGAGGTCCCACAATGCACATCATTGTCAGTTTAAGCTGACATGTTACACCAGGGTTAACACCTGATGCCAGACAGGGCTGGTGGGTTCCAGAATAGTTGACACACCAGAGAGCTGTTAGTTTCATTTCCAGTACGGCTGCTGAACAGTGACTTAACCTGTCATAATATACTAGTTAAAAAAAGAACACAACGCGTCGACATGGGAGCATAGTAAAAAGGTGGTTTACCCAGCCTTAAAACCTAAATCCCATTGTTGTAGGATGACATCAGAACCACGGACTGACCTGCAAGAGCGGCAGAGAACAGGGAGAGGAAAAGCATAGTGATCTGCCAGCTTTATTCATTTTGTCCTTCACACACTATCCTTTCATATCTTCATTCATCCCACTTCTGTCTATCCATAATAGAGTAGAGTGTTGACTCAGAACCTGCCAAATACATGTATGCCAATTGCAATGCATAAAAACACGCACTACAGAGTGAAGGAGGTTGTAGACCATGACATGATTATACATGGGAAACTTTAGGATTTATTGCATTCTTTTGGACATGTTTCCTTGTGCAGAAGTCCTCGAGATTAACCTGCTGCAAAATGTACTCATACACACACACACACACACATACACACACACACACACACACACACACACACACACACACACACACACACACACACACACACACCCCATGCAGTTCTTTGATCATTCTCAGTGCATGGGGATGGTTGCCATGACAGCCAGTCTCACAATCATA
>NC_140283.1:7032243-7054743 GCF_964030765.1 Micromesistius poutassou | reverse complement strand
TGTTAAATAAGTAGTACCATGGGGAACCTAAATATCAATAATAAAATCCATTGCCATTCCATTTCCAGAAGTCGTGGCACACGATCTAGGATTTTATGAAATTTCACACAAAAAAAGTGTATGCAGGTCCCTTTAGTCATAATTTTTATAGTAATCATAAACCCATACATTAGAGAACAAATGTGAGGACGCCGAAATGGAATGAGTTAAAAAATACATTGGCTTATAAAGCATCATCACCGAATCAGTTAAACAAAATAATCTCACAGAATAGTGTTCCAGGATGACCAAACGAGTCCAGCGAGTACTAAATAAAGAAACACTCACACACCAAGAACGATTCTGTTTGTTTGTTTCTGTCCAACGAAAATAGTTGCCAAAAAGCAGGTCCCTCTGGACCCTCTGCTGTCCTGTCCATGTCATCTGCAGAGGAAGGGACTGAGGCTGGAGCAGCTCAAATGTCCTGTCCCCGCACAGAGTCCCATGTTTTATTCAAACAGACAAGAGTTGAATTGATCAGACTCTGCATAGGAAGGCCTAAGCCCTATCTTGCATTCGTAAAGCGAATCAGGGAGAATAAGATGGATGTTTCTCTAAAAAGTTAAAGACCATCCCGACAAGCAACAACCTTACGTCTTAACATACCTGATGTGATGCTAAGCCGTGTCCTCCTCCTCCCCGCCTCAGTTAATTAGTCAACCGACCCCAGCAGATATTCTTAAAGAAAAACCGTGCTGTATATTTTCAATGTTGTTGGTGTTTGTTCTTCAGCACAAAACAAGCAATGATGCAGAGAGACACGTTCAAATGTGAACACTGGCTTCTGTTCAATGACTACAGCTACATTGGTTTGTGTTTGTGACGCAATGGGAATCTGCATGCATGCGCGCATGTCATTGTGTGTGCATGTGTGTGTGTGTGTGTGTGTGTGTGTGTGTGTGTGTGTGTGTGTGTGTCTGTGTAAACTGTGGATTTCAGGTGGTCCTCTTGGCCCAGGCCAAGTCGTCTGAGGGGTAGTTACACCAGCCTGGGACAGCAGACACCACAACATCCCATAATACGTGGAAGGTAGCGGGGAGAAGACACAGGTGATAGATAGAAGGGTCAAAACAAGGAGGAGGAGTCGATAAGAGCAGTGGTGTAAAGTAACATTCATATTTTGTTACTTTTCGTTTTTTATCTGCACTTTTTTCTTCACTACATACACATTATTTTTGCAAAATACCTTTGCATTGTCACTCGCTACAAAATACAATCTCAAAAGAATTGTTTTAATGTGCTAATAGATTATACTCACAGACTTCTCTACTTTTGAGTGCATTGCGTATGCGTGTGAATTGCTGCTGATCTAACTGACAAGTTGGCCAATGTAATATTTGCTATAATTTCATGTCCGTTATCGACAGCAAAAGCAGAAGTTTGAATGCATCCGGCTCATCCAGTAGTGGTAGTGCTGCTAGTGGACGACTACACCCGGGACCACAGTCTTCACCTATATATGTACTACCTCAAGTACATTTTACTTGAGGTACGCTATGACTTTAACTCAACTTATTTCCTTATGGATGATTTTAACTTTACAAAAGTCACTTTCACCTAAGACATCTAAACTTTTCCTCAAGTATGACTCTCTAGTACTTTATACACTGCTGGATAAGAGGAGTCAAGTTAAGACTAGAAGGATGTGAAGATGACAAGGATGAGTCGAATGAGGCAAGTAGGCAGGAAGAGAAGGATGAAAACAGGGAAGAAGAAAACACTCTACAACAATATGTAAAGGATTACGATGAGCGCATATCAGCACGTTATGATCCATTCATAAAGGTGTATTGCTTATAAACCCTAAAATAATTGAATGCCATTGCCGGGATTAAATGCATATAAAATATAACGCAGGCACACACAGACAAGATTCCAAAAATAATAACCAATTTTAAAACACATAGAAGGCAAATATTTGAAAACAATGTGTTTTCTATTGAGTGGTGTGTAGACCAGATGCTCCAAGGCCGGTCAGTGCTACAGCATATCTCTCTCATTTACTCAGACCAGTAGTTGTGCTGCACTAATTTATCCAGCTCAGTCCCTCTTCTTCCCTCGTTCCATTTCTTCTAAATTCTACTTCTTTCCTACATTATCACACACACACACACACACACACACCTTCACTCCTTCCTCACCCCATCATGAACAAGCTAACGTCGGTCCCGAAAGAGAGCTCCATGTCCCAGGAGTCATCCTTAGCCCTAGCAGTATCGAAGGCAAATGCAATGGGAGACGCACACTCACATCTGCCCCCACACACACAACCCGTGGCACACACACACACACACGCACACACACACACACACACACACACACACGCACACACACACACACACACACACACACACACACAGACACAATCCTTCGGGAGCTGGCTTTGCAACCCAGAGCTCATAATAGCTGTGAGTGTATGTAAATGTGCGTGCGCATAATGCTTTAGGTGCTCTACATGTATGCATGAGTCATAGGAGACCATCGTCTCCTACACCAGTACATTTATGTGTACACATGTAACATGGAGATTCACAGAGCGTACGAGTGCACGCTAGTGAACCCGACGATATGCACAACAATGTGTTGCGTGCGTTGCGGCTGTAAAAACAGTGTGTGTGTGTGCAACCCCACGGACGACTGCTGAAACAAATGAGACAAAGCCTAATTTAACCGTGCACATTTCTCCATGCACGACACGTGCGCATGTCAAAAATAAACAGCAACATATCTACAAGCCACATGTGCAAGCAAATATTAAACCTCCAAAACATGCTCTGTATGTATGTAGGCGTCGACCGTCTGGCGCACCCCAGCACAGATACACAGGACGTGTTTGCATAGCCTGTGTGCTACAGCTGCAGGGTTTGTGTCTTTTAAAATGTGTATTGTGTAAATGTGTGTGTGTGTGTGTGTGTGTGTGTGTGTGTGTGTGTCTCTGTGTATGTGTGTCTGTATGTGTCTGTATGTGTGTGTGCGTGTGTGTGCGTGTGTGTGTGTGTGTGTGTGTGTGTGTGTGTGTGTGCGTGTGTGTGTGTGTGTGTCCCTCCAACGACCCAGTCCCTGCTGGAGGACGGCGGAGCAGCCGGCCTCCAAGTCCGGCCCCCCACCTTCTGGCACATAGCCTCCATCTTCCTGCTCGGCCCTGCTCCCGCCAGCTTCCCTTCAGTCCCCTCACCTCCTCTGCCTCCCTCCACTACTCTTCCTCACTAAACCTTCCCCTTGCTCTTCTCCCCTCCTGTCCACACTAGTCCACCTCATACTCCTCTTCCGCCTTTGGTCCCCCTCCTCATCCTCTACCTTTGTCTCTGCACCTCCTCCTCCTCCTCCTCCTCCTCACCTTCCTCTGCCCACCTCTCTCCATCTCCCCCTCCTCCCCTATCTTCCTCACCCTTGTCTACCTCCATACCTCTTCCTCATCATACTACATCTCCCCTCCTCCTCCTCCTCCTCCTCCTCCTCTACCACCACCCCCCCCCCCCCCCCCCCCCCCTCCCCCTTCACCACCCTCGGCACCTCCAGTTTAAACACACACACACACACACACACACACACACGCACGCACACACGCACACACACACACACACACACACACACACAGACACACACACAAACCAAGAATGTTAAGTCCTATTTGTTGGAATAGACAGCAGGTTAACATTAAATATACATGGGGATTGTCAGTCGGTGGCGAATACAAAGGCAGCCAGGCGGGCCCCCAGTGGGACACGGTCCCGGGCCCCGGCAGGGTGGGAGAGCAGGAGGGGAAGATGGGGGAGGGAGAGGCTTGCTCTGGTCCCGTGTGGCAGACACCCCCTCACACACTGCAGCCAGCCCTGCACTGGTTCAATCATGCGTGTGTGTGTGTGTGTGTGTAGATACTATGTGACTGTAGAGTATGTACATAGGCAGGCTACACAGAAAAAAAAGATATATACATATAGAGACAAAATGTCTTCCTCGGTCACGCACAAGCACATCCACACACACACACACACACACACACACACACACACATACACACACAATGCGGCGGGAGTAAAAAAAACACTTTTGCGGAGAAGAATGCCAGGGTTTACAGATGCACATGGACGCACACACGCACACACTGGCCTCCGTAGGGGCAGAGGGTGAAGCGAGGGGGGATCCCTGGTGGAGCTTCTCCTCTCCCTCCCTCCCTCACCCAGACGCACGCTGAATACTCAATGCGGAGCCATTAGCCAGGCCTAATGTCTCCAAAGACTCCTACTGCCGTGCACACGCACAAGCATACCTAAACACACGCATTGGCCGCACACATAAACACGTTCTCACTCATGAGAACGTGTTTTATGAATAAAGATTTAGCCAAGTCTGCCATTTTGTTCAAATCAGCCGACACTGGTCATTGGGATGGCTCCAGGAACACCAGTGCGAGTTAAGATGGCTGCTGTTAAATGATGACCCAGTCACAACTCTGGCCTCGACGCACTACTGAGTTAATGAAGCCCCCACAATACAAAAACGCTACTACTGCCGAGTACTGCAAGGATATTCCAGTGCTTTCAAGTGAGATCCTCTATTTTTCAACTTGTTAAAAAACCCTTAGAAATAAATAGGGGTAATGTTGTAGCAGAGGTGCTTCATTCAATTAAACTCGATTACTAAACTTAATGTAGATTCACACCTTCACCACCTTGTATTGGTTCAGGCACTTCGAGGACATCGCCGTGTTGTGAAAAACATTACTGAAGGTTGGTGGTCACAATATTAACTCATGCCCATAAACCTCTGTGTCCTTATCATGGGCATACATGTGCCCAAGCTTTGTTACTATTGTCCACTTGTTAAATATTGGCAAAACGATGTAATTCCCCCCACCACCAAATGCACAGATCAGTGGAGTTAGGCAGAGAAAGGCTGGCAACAAGGAAGTTGACCTTGTCATTTTCCTGATCGGTAGCTACAAACTAGCCTGATTGTTGTTTCTTTTGCATCGGCTTGAACATAAGGCACTCGTAGAATTTAGTTTTTTTTAATAAGAAGATTGGAGTAACAGAAAGTTATTATCAAAGTAATAATAAGTAATTACGTTGATAATTACTTTTTTCTATTTTTCATCAATATTGCCAACCTCTCCTTTAAACACAACGGATGTGATCCAGCTGACCAGGCCTCACCTGTGGTGATGCAGAAGCAGGTCTCACCTGTGGTGATGCAGAAGCAGGTCTCACCTGTGGTGATGCAGAAGCAGGCCTCACCTGTGGTGATGCAGAAGCAGGCCTCACCTGTGGTGACGCAGTAGGTCTCATCTGTGGTGATACAGAAGCAGGTCTCACCTGTGGTGACGCAGAAGCAGGCCTCACCTGTGGTGATGCATTAGTAGTGTCTCGTGCGGCGAGACGCGGCGGATGCGGTGGTGTTTCCACGGCAACAGCAGGTTCCAGTCCTGCGGCAGCGAGACCCAGCGAAGGGAGGCCAAAGTAGGAGTGGCTCCACGTGTGGGATCTGATTGGTCAGCGTCACGAAGACGGCCAGGGCGAACACGTAGCACTCCCACTGGGGTAGGTCGCGGCCAGGGCGTCTGAGAGGAGCAGGCGGGGAGAGAAGGGAACCTTGCCGGGTGAATGTCTGAATCATCCACCATCACAGGCATGGGAGCGACAGGCTGGTTATTACAAAGGAACACGGATGCACTGGCAGGGCGCTTTGTCACGAACACGGCTTTACCATTCCCTCCACCCCGCCCCGTTGTTCAGCAGTGACCTGTTGAACCGAGCGAGACTCCACACATGACAGGTGGAGGAGACGGCTCAAAGGTGCACAGCCACCTCCCTCCCCTACCTCTCCTCGCTGCGTGTGAGATGACAGGCGTAGATGTCACCAGCCATTACGAGACCCTGTGTCTATTCCGAGAGCAAGACTGAGACCGGGGGAGAGGGAGACAGAGCGAGAGAAAAAGAGAGAGAGAGAGACCTTGACTCTGCAGTTGAAGAACATGACAGGTGTCAATGTCAAGTCGCCTTTCAGTACTCCCAGGCCTCTGTTCTCTGAATAACAAAAACGCAGGACTAAATATTAAGTCTTTCCACCTCCCCTGAACTTCTTCCAGTTGAATATGTTGTCCATCTCTATCCAGGTAGCATTCTCTCTGCTTGTCTTGTGACTCATCTCATACATATAATAATGTTGTGACCTCTAAATTGATTAGGATACTTGGGCTGGAGTGTATTTGTGTGTACTTTGGTATCATTATTCAAATAGAAACTTTATTTAAATCGAATTCCAGTTCTATCTGCAATCTGTTCAGTCTTGGATCTTCGCTCTTTCTCGTCGACAGCCTTCACCTTCGTTCCTACCCTGCCCCCAGCCCAACGTCTGACCACCATTAAAGGCTCCTCCTCCCAAACTGATTGGACCAATTGGAGGGGCCCATGCCAGGTAAAGATCAGGTTAAGGGTAAAGATCAGGCCACATACCAGTAACCTTGCGTGCATGCGGTCACGCGTGCGTGCGTGCGTGCGTGTATGTGTGTATGTGTGTGTGTGTGTGTGTGCTAAACCGAGGGAGGTTCAGCAATGTCATCCTCTCCCGTCCAACCCCACCGATTTCATTCCTGACCTCACCTCAAAGCCCCCTCCTTCAGGAGGAGCTGCCAGCCTCCCCGCCACCGCCTGACGTGGACAGCATCAGTTTCTGTGCAGTTCTCCTTCAGCTCCTCATTCCTCTCATCCAGTTACCGTCGTGTCAGGAGCTCTGACATACACCTTGTCCTCGTGGGATCAGTTCATTGTCAATGTATGGCAAACCACTGGCCATCAACAATCCAGTCATGATGTGAATCAATTAAATGTATCCATGTGTATATATTTTTTATATTAATCGAGGTGGTTCGTTTTCACTAAAATCCAACAGTTCAGATATTCATTTGGTGTGGGTGTGAGTGTGTGTGTGTGAGTGTGCGTGTGTGTGTGTGTGTGTGTGTGTGTATAGGTGAGGAACCTGGAGGCCATGTGGGCCAGGGGCAGTATGGGGATCATACAGTTGTCGCCGTCAGTTTCGATGAAGTGGTGGCGGGTGACGGCCGAGGGGTCGATGTGGTGCTCCCTGAACGGACGGATAAACGCCCGGCCGCAGAGAACAAGGACAAAGACCAAGGTCACTCCATACAAATGGTAAACAGTGAGTTCCTGTTTTGTCTACATTTTTTAAAAGGGCCTGCTTGGCTGGAACGACACACACTGGGTTCACGGCTTTAATTGTGTCGGAGAGAGGAGTTGAATTCAGTTAAATCACTGTACACTAAATAAACGTCATGGTGCAATTATGTGCAAAGGAGAGGGATTATTTAGGTATATTGCTGTTGAACTACATGTACAACACACACACACACATCTTGAATGATAAAGGGGGTAGGATACGGGTCATCTGTTTAAGATAAGGAGGGTTTAGTACTCTTACAGCAGACAGTTCAGCGAGTTGGGTGGTATCGGCGTGCGGATGGGGATTTCTTCTATGCAGGTCAGGGGAGGCTAAACAGAGCGACTGAAATAAAAGGTTTGAAAGCACCGGAACTGGGAATCACCAAGTCATATTTTTTAGACAAATATTTAGGTATTCACAGTGTATCTATGGATACTTATTCATTATGATGATTTGTTGTGAGTGTATAAGCACTTGAATGTGAACTGTATGCTTCCTACAGTGGGAACAAAAACTCTCAACTCCCTCATTTGCGTTGTTTTACACATAGTTTAATTAAAAAGAAACTGGCAACACAAAATGTTGTTTGTGTTTTTTTAATGAACCAACATCAATATGCCTGTAAGAGAAAATGCACCAACCCCAAAGTGTACCTTCAGTTAACCACACACACACACACACACACACACACATACACACACACACACACACACACACACGTTCTGCCCCAAAGCGCTTCTGCCCCAGCATCCTAATAACCCACAAAACAGCAGTGGGCTGTAAAACACACACACACACACACGCACACACACACACACACACACACACACACACACACACACGCACACGCAGACGCACACACACACACACAGACCAAACCACAGATGACCCAAAGACACCGCACGCAAACTGCAAAAGCAGGGGCCTCACAGTGTGCACATGCACATGCAAACGTGCACGCCCACAGCACCTGTGCTGCACAGAGGCAGACACCTGTCTGCGAGAACACAGGGGTCTCAAATGAAAGACAGAATCTTCTAAGCATGAAGACAAAGACACACACACACACACACACACACACACACACACAAAAGGTACAGAATAAAGATAATTTATTTCCTGCTGTCTTAAAGGCGAGAAAGAAGTCTGCATGTTCATTACCATAGTGTGCATTTTTGTATCCATCTACGTATGTGCACATGTGTGCGTGTTTGTGTGTGCAAGCCTCTCGGCATCTGCGTGAAAGGTCATTATCGGCGTGTCGGCAGGGCCCGGAGCCAATCACGCGTGTCCATCTGCGTCCGGCCATTGCTAGGCGCAGCGGGGACCAGAGGCGACTTATCTACTGATATGTTCACAATTATCCGGGCCCACCTTTGGTCCTTCTGCCATCTCCTCTCCCTGCTATCCATTCTCCTCCTCCTCCTCCTCAACCCCCACACACACCCAAACTCCTCCTCATTTCGCCTCCTTTCCACCATCTCTTCCTTCCATCTCCTGCCCTCCCACCTCACCCCACCCTACTCAGGTGGATGAAAGCGCGCCTGAGAGACAGAGGTTGCGCCGTGCCGGGACCCCCCGCCGGGTGCCGTCCCGGCGGAGGCGGGGGGGAAGCGCTCTTCTAATCCCACGCGCCGTTTACCACCAGCCCACCTCTAATCCACCGCCACCGCTAATCACAGACCGGCCCCCCGACCCCCCAGCCACCGCCCCGACACCCTCTCCCACTTGGGCTTTCTTCTGCATACCCGCCACACCACCGCACACACACGCACATACGTGCAAAACACACGCCCGCGAACACACACACACACACACACACACACACACACACACACACACACACACACACACACACACACACAGGCACACGTGACCACGTGTTCACTTTAATTAATTAAGTGTGAGCAACTAGTGACATCATAATCACACTGGTAGAAGGGTTGGTCAACCGAAGAGCATTAAAGTACTGTAGTATTTAAGAAAGCATCCAGCAACCATCAATTCAAGACCAGAGATGTATAGTAACAAAGTCACTACTGTACTTAAGTACTAAAATGCTGAATCTGTACTTTACTGGAGTATTATTTTTTTTCTCCTACTTCCACTTTTACTTCACTACATATTTTTGATTTTTGAGTTTAATACTTTTACTCCAATACATTTTTCATGTGCTGAATCATTACTTGTTACAATTATAAAAATGTTATCCCATTGATTTCTGTTGGAAGACTCATTTCTCGTTGGCCGGAAACGGAAAGGGGGGCTGTTTACATTTGGTTGTGGTCTTTTCTTTCGGTTCTCCATCTCAACAGTAGGGCTAGAACCGAACGAAAAGACTACAACCAAACGTAAACAGCCCCCCTTTCCAGCCGGTCAACGAGCAATGTGTCTTCCAACAGAAATCAATGGGATTTACAAAATACTAAAATACTAAACTAAAATAGCAATCAAACACGACAGAAACTGTATTTCGCAACGATACTTGATTTGGAACATCAACAAACACCACTAACCACTGAGTTGCACATTTCTGAAAACAAACGTTTAGGGTTGTTTTAAGGACACGTCGCCAGCCATTCTGAAGCAGGCAGGGCGATTCTAAATGAGCCAAATACGCGAGACAGGACCAATAGTCAAAATGTCGGTGTCAACCATTCTATTTCAACCAGACAAACCAGAAAGGGGGCTCAATGTTCAAAATACCAGAATTGTCCTTTAACTTTAATTGTCCTTTAATTGTCCTTTAACTTACCCATGTCCTTTAACTTACCCCTTTGAGATGTTTTAGTTGTTTGTTTTTCCATAAACACTTGTATGTGGCCTTTGACAGCTTTAAGACAGCTCTGTATGTATTCCTGTCCTTGTACTGCTGCTACAGCCAAAGGAATTGTGTGTCCTTCAGTTTAAATATTTGAGATAATATAAACAATATGATATTCAAACTTTTGACTGCTTTCTTTAATATAAACATAACACAATACTTTTACTTTCAGTACTTGAGTAGTACATTTTAAAATAAACTACTTGCAATACTAAGTACAAAACATTTTGAATACTTTAGTACTTCCACTTAAGTGGGGTGTTTAAAGAACACTTCTACTTTTACTCAAGTCACTTTTTTGATACAGTTTTTGTACTTTTACTTAAGTCTGGGTCTCTAGTACTTTATACATCTATGTTCAAGACACTGCTGCCTTACTGCCTTGCCCAAGGTGTGTAGCACTCCTCAACCTGACACATGTACACACTTTGATTTTACATTCCCTAGCTGTGGCAGGAATTAGGGCGTTATAATAGCCGCCAAAATGGTCGCGTTTTAATACTGTGGTGATTATATAAACGCCAAACTATCAATGCTGGAGATGGCGTTTATAGTTTACAAAAGAAAGAACAAAAAAAAAAAAGCTGAAAAGACACATTCACAAAGCACACCAGTGTGTTTCCACCATGTGCACACAGCCACACACACATACATAGAAATGACAAAAAGACACAGTGATGTTGTGATGTTGCGTCCCTTGTATCTCAGCACAGTGGTCCAACCTCAGGTGTCCGCGGTCCCGGTCTACTTTGATATTCAAATTGACATCCAGCGCCAGCCTTGAAACGCATTGCACACAATCACCTACACACACACGCACACACATACACACACACACATAATCACCTAAACACACACACACACACACACACACACACACACACACATACGCTCTTATTTTGGCGGCGGCCTGGTGAGGGCCCTCTCTTTTTGCTGATGGTTGGTTCTCCTCCTCCAGCGAGGACCTCTATTAGAGGCGTCCTACGGAGCCCGGCCGCCATGCAAATAGACGGCCACTGCTGTGCCTTTGGTCTCGCTAACAGCACCAATAAACCCAGCGGCAGACCGTCAAAACCCCCAAATAAATAAACATATAAAGAGAGGAAGAAAGAAAGAAAGGAATAGACATTCAACCAGGAGACACCCACGTGTACAAGCATGCGCGCGTGCAGGCACACTGGCACAGGCACAAGCACGGACACACACACACACACACACACACACACACACACACACACGTACACACACGCACACACACACACACACACACACACCATGTCTCACGATAAGACAGCAAAATGTGACTGTTTAATAACATGAAGGGAATTACGTCGAGACATCATTAAGGGATATTGAAACACAAAGAGATAGCAGCAAAGTACTGTTCACGGTTGAGGGAGAGTACATAGCCCCCACTCTCTAAGGGGGGGGGGGACACGAATGAATTTCAATGGGGCCATCCATTATTAACAGTGATCTGTAATTACAGGAACTTGGGATTTCAACATGCACAACAGACACTCTTGTCTGGCTATTCTACAAATAATGAATGATATTGTAATGTATGCATGTATGTATTTCTTCATTGAGTTGCAGGTGTTTGAGGTCACACAAATAATTGAATGATTTCAATACACACACACACACACACACACACACACACACACACACACACAATAACACAAAGTAAAGGCACCACCGCACATACTGTTCTCCCATCCAATTAATCAACACAAAGTTCACACTAAAACAATCTGCATATGGCACCTGAGCACTCAATTTAATTGGCTGAAACGAGGCTAACCTTTCCTCTAATTGGCTGTGAGCACTGTTGTGTAATTCAGTGTGCATTAAGGTGCCCTTTATGTTTAGGACCCTCCAAGAGTTGAGTTTACATACAGGCATATGTGGAAATGAATCTTAGAGCATCCACTTGAAATTCCTCTTTTTTATTTTTGTTTGCTTGGCCTTAAACACTGATATTAAGAAAGTAACTGCTAACATATATCTGTGTGTGTGTGTGTGTGTGTGTGTGTGTGTGTGTGTGTGTGTGTGTGTGTGGGACAGGTGCAAGACATAGTCCTTTGGGAGTGGTTGACATTTAGCTCCACCATTGGGCGGCGGCTAAAAAGGGTGGGTGGCATCACTGGAGAAGCAATGGTAATTCACAGAGCAGTGTGTGTGTGTGTGTGTGTGTGTGTGTGTGTGTGCGCGTGTGCGTGCCTGCTTGCGTGTGTGTGTGTGTGTGTGTGTGTGTCTGCTTACCTTGCCAATTACAGGGATGTCCACAGACCCCCAGGTGTCTGCCCCCCCCAGACGTAAAGTCGGCCGTCACGAGGACTGATAAGAGGACGAGGGGTAACATTGAGAGAGAAAACTTGGAAGCCCTAATTTTTTCCATTGGTCAGTCAATCTCCATGCAGCTATAGTTAATTTACCTATAAAGCAACAAATCTGTGTGTGTGTGTGTGTGTGTGTGTGTGTGTGTGTGTGTGTCCTCTACATATCTCTAGAACCGTTCATTTGATCTACCTCACACTGGCCGTGTGTCGCCGGGTACCCCGCTGTGCTTGGATGCTGAATATACTACCGCTCTATCACTCTCACCATAATGAGAGGAGCCTCTGTATGCCTGTATGTCCTTCCGGTTGCTCAACAACTGTTCACTCAATCGCCTTCACACTTGCCGGGCGTACGGGAACCCAAGGAAGTGCAGTCGGGCGGTGTGAAGTTGTTTGAATGAACGGCTCCCGGGAACGCTGGAAGGAACCCAATACGAGAGGCCAGGCGATGGGCCCGTTCCCCTACAGCAGGGTTTCTCAACGGGGGCGGCAGCGCCCCCTGGGGGGCGTTCGTAGAACCTAGGGGGGCGCTGGGAACGAACACGGGGGCAACTTTGCTTGTGTAGTGGTCATTATTTTGAACTTTTTAAACATGGTTTTCAAATATTTTCGGTGCAAAAATAGGATAACTGAAATAAAAAAGCATATCTTCATATGGGTTTCTAACCCTTCTATCGTCTCATCTACTTTTTACTTTATGCTCAGTGCCGTCATGATCGCCATAGTAACGCCGATAAACAAATCCACCTCATCGCAGCAGCGTGGTGCTTTCTGAAACTATTTCGCCCCCCCCCCCCCCTGACTTCCATGCAAAGCAAGCGGTGGATGGGGCATTACACTAAGCAACATGAATCTCATCCATATTACATATTACATTAGACCAAACACCAACAAACTGAAGGAGGTGCGTCCCCCTCCGATCCACTGGTACCTGCTAGACCTCTCCACATGGAGAAGAGGTAAGACTGTCAAGGTTTCAGAACGTGCTTCAGTTAAGAAGGACAGAATCACCCCCGGACACTTTGAACGCGTTGTCAGCCATGGGTCTTACTTCATCTACACTCTCTGAGAGATAAGAGACAGCAGAGAGAGAGGTCGTGTTTCCCGAAGCTCCGCTAGACAGTGGCAAAAAGTACTTAATTCATCGTTCAGGTCTACTTTATTTTACTTTATTTCATGATCATAATACTTAAGAATATATAGTTTGTTTCCGTCAACCTCAATTGCTCGATTCAACAATACTTTTTGGCACTTTGACTACCGGATCAGACCGCAGCAAAAGCCTTGGACTTTCCTATCGCCAACATGCCTCTGTACTCGGATGTCTCAGGCACAGAGACTGGGAAATGCACAGACTGCACCAAACTGCAACAGACAGTGGCTTTATTTGAAACGAGGCTAGCAGCATTAGAAAAATGCAAAGGACTTCTCCAGGATACAGTGCCGATGGGTGAGTTTGCTGAGCTAGCTCAGACAAATCCACAACAGGATGATCAAAGCTATACTGTATCCTTCCCGAAGCTGGACAAGAGAGAGACAATTCCAACTGCCTCTCATTGGCACAGAGTCGGCGCTAAGCCCAAACAACATTCCAAAGTGAATCAACAAGTTCACTCAACGCCAAATGCTAAGCTTCCCAAAGCTAAAATCAGCCGGATTAGCCAATCGCTGAAGTTTACCATGCCGATGAAGAACCGGTTCCTGCCACTCCAGGAGTCCACGAACGCGCCTGCCACCCATGCACCCCTAAGCCCCAAGATGCGTCCAAACGGATGGTGTGGACAAAGACCGACCATGACCCTGTCGCCAGAGAGGCCAGCTGCGCATGCATCTGCCACCCGTGCACCCCTGAGCCCCAGGATGCGTCCGGACGGACGGTGGGGACAGAGACGGAACAAGAACCAGTCACCACGGAGTCGAGCTGTGCATGCGTCTGCGACCGCCACTTCAAGCCAACAAGGGCCCATCTCACAGAAAGCAGATGAACCAGACACTCTGATTGTAGGAGACTCAACCATAAAGGATATAACCGGTAAGAAGATCAAAACATGCTACTTCCCAGATGTGATGGTTAGTGATGTCAACCAGAAACTAGCCACAATTATACTGGAAAACCCCAAAATCTCACAGATTATTGTGCATGCGGGACTTAATGATATTCGAAAAGAACAGTCAGAACTTCTGAAGAGGGATTTCACTGAACTATTGGACACACTGGACAAATTACACGTTAGGTTATTCATCAGTGGACCCATACCAGCCGTTGACAGGGGAATAAACTGATTCAGTCGTCTACTTGCACTGAATACATGGCTTTCAAGAGTCTGCAATGAAAGAGGAAGGGGCTTTATTGACAATTTCAACTTGTTCTGGGGGCGCAAATATCTTTTCAGAGCAGATGGCCTACACCCAAACAGGTTAGGCTCAAAACTGTTAAGGGACAATCTTCTCTTCTCACTCTCCCACCATGAGAAGAAGCGAGACTACAGCCTCCCCCACACATCTACTGTCCCACTATCTGACACACAGATAGCAGACAGACCACAGACCTTGAAGAGAGACAACAGCCTGCCCGACACCATCGACACCATGCCTCCCCCCTTTGCTGATGCTGGCTTGGCGAGGAACGGCCACCCCCCTCCTCTGCACTCCCCCAGCGACGATGACCTCCAGCACTCACCCATCGATGATGACCTCCAGCTGTCCCCCATTGATGATGACCACCAGCCTCATCTCCCCCATAGCCACAACGACAACTCCAGTTCCACTGTCTCCTCCCTTTATGATTTTCCAGATGAATTTAAGAAACTGAGAAATGTTGGCATCAAACTTGCATCTGCGTCAATGATACCATCCCCATGTCATGACCACAGTCTGATAACAGCCAAGCGGAGGGCGCCCCAGCCCCCCCCTCCCTGTACTGATAGTAGTCCTGATTATTACTGAGACAAAAAAGGGTTCAGCCGTAGACACAGCACAAAGGAAGTTTTGCATAATCTGTTGAACCCAAGGTTGCCTACATCAAAACATGGCAACTTTTGCATTCCTGCTGTAATCACTAAGAGAGTAAACAAAGGGAAACTTAGATGCACTGCTAACCTCTCAAATCTCATACCTATTCCCTCCAAACCAAAATCAACCTTAAAGCCTATCAATAACACCATCAGGATGGGTCTACTTAATGTTAGGTCTCTTAATAACAAATCTTTTTTAGTTAATGATTTTATTACCACTGCTCAACTGGATTTTATGTTTTTAACTGAAACATGGCTAGAACAAAATAACAGTGCAACCGTTCTGATAGAGACAGCTCCTCCCAACTATAACTTTTTTGATGTATGTAGATCTGGAAAAAGAGGTGGAGGGGTTGCTGCTATATTTAAAAATGTATTTCAGGGGAAACAGATGCTATTTGGTGATTTTCCATCATTCGAATACCTTTGTGCTGTATTGAAATGTTCCCCCAGAGTTCTCCTATTAATTATTTACAGGCCACCCACATACGCTGCAAATTTCTTCGATGACTTTACAGAATTATTGTCTAGCATCTCCACAGACTTTGACTGTCTAGTTATAACTGGTGACTTCAATTTTCATACTGATGATTTTAATGATAAGTGTGCAAAAAAACTTTTTACCATTTTGGACACATTTGAAATGTCTCAACATGTGAAAGAGGCTACTCATTGTAATGGGCACACTCTAGACCTGGTTATCACAAAGGGTCTAAATGTTTCAGATCTCTCTGTGACTGATCCTTCACTGTCTGACCATTTCTGTGTTTTCTTTAATATATCTTTTATTCCCGACATACAGACAAAATCAAATACTGTCAAAAAACGGTATATCAATGAACATTCTAATGTACTTTTTAAAAAGGCCATCTCCTTGCTTCCACCTCTCAACCCATGTTCTGCTGATGATCTTTTAGAAAACTTTAATTTGAAAATTTTGAAAGTCATAGATGTCATTGCACCTTATAAGGTTAAAACGATTTCTGGAAAGCAAAAGGCACCTTGGAGAAAAGCTGCTTTTGTAACAGCCCAGAAAAAAGAATGCAGGAAGGCTGAACGCATATGGCGTAAAACAAAACTTCATATACACCATGACATCTATAAAGAGAGCCTCCGTGCTTACAATTTAGACTTAAAAAGTGCTAGAGAAACATTTTTCTCCAATATCATTAAAACCAATACTAATAATGCCAAAACCCTATTTGCAACTGTTGACAGACTGACCAAGCCCCCAACACAAATTCCACCTGACCTTCATTCCACTCAGAAATGCAATGAGTTTGCAGCATTTTATACTGATAAAATTGAAGGCATCAGACGCGCCATCAATGTCTCCACTTTAAACAAAAATGCTGGACTACCACCATATTCAGGCAAAAGTAACGTGGCAATGACATGCTTTAATGTCACAGACTCTAAAACTCTTGTGGAAACTGTGACACAACTGAAGCCATCCACCTGTTGCCTTGATACTTTACCTACCAACCACTTTAAGAATGTTTTTGACTGCCTAGCAATAGACATATTGCAAATAGTTAACAACTCTCTCCAATCAGGCACTTTCCCAAAAGGCTTAAAAACTGCAGTTATCAAACCCCTTTTAAAAAAGCGGAGCCTAGATGCCTCTGTTATTAACAACTACAGACCAATATCAAATCTACCCTTCATAAGTAAAATCATTGAGAAAATTGTCCTCCAGCAACTTAGTGACTTCCTGGCATCAACTGGTTGCTATGACACCTTCCAATCCGGATTTCGACCCCTTCACAGCACTGAGACCGCCCTTATTAAAGTTGTAAACGACATCCGTCTTAACACAGACTCTGGCAAAATCTCAATACTAATGCTACTAGACCTCAGTGCTGCATTCGACACTGTAGACCATACAATACTTTTGGACAGATTAGAAAACTGGGTGGGGCTTTCAGGCACAGTTTTAAATTGGTTTAGGTCCTACCTACAAAATAGGAACTACTTTGTTTCCATTGGCGACTTTGTTTCAGAATCAACAAACGTGACATGTGGAGTCCCACAAGGTTCGATCTTAGGACCCTCTCTATTCAACATCTACATGCTCCCACTAGGGCAAATCATGCAAAATAACAATATTGACCATCACTGCTATGCTGATGACACGCAAATCTATGTATCTCTATCACCAAATGACTATCAGCCCATAGATCTGTTGTGCCAGTGCATTGAGCAAGTCAAAGACTGGATGTGCCAAAATTTCCTTCAACTAAATGAGGACAAAACCGAGATAATTGTATTTGGTGCTAAAACCGAAAGGCTTAAAGTTACCCAACACCTTCACTCTCTGTCCTTGAAAACCTCAATCAAAGCCAGAAATCTAGGGGTTATTATGGATTCAGATTTACATTTCGACAGTCACATCAAATCAGTTACAAAATCGGCATATTATCACCTTAAAAACGTAGCAAAACTTAGAGGGCTCATGTCTACCGAAGACTTACAAACACTTGTACATGCCTTTATCACTAGCAAGCTTGATTACTGCAATGGTCTCCTTACAGGTCTCCCAAAAAAACCTCTAAGGCAACTACAGCTTGTTCAGAATGCTGCTGCTAGAGTTCTAACAAAGACCAAAAAATGTGAACATATTACACCAATTCTCAAATCATTACATTGGCTCCCTGTATGTCAGAGAATTGATTTTAAAATCATGTTGCTAACCTACAAATCCCTACATGGTTTAGGGCCAAAATATTTAACTGATATGCTTCCACTACATAAGTCTTCTAGACCACTAAGATCCTCTGAGACCAATCTGTTAATTATCCCCAGAGTCAACACGAAACATGGGGAAGCAGGATTTAGTTACTATGCAACAAATAGCTGGAATAAACTCCCTGAGGATTTAAGACTTGCCCCAACTCTGACAGCTTTTAAAACAAGACTGAAGACTTTTATGTTTGCTTTAGCTTTCTGCTAAATCTTAAATCTACAATGTTTCTATTTTTATTTTTATTTTATTAGTAACTTTGCCTTTCTAAAATGCATTTTTATTAACTCTGCCTTTCTAAAATGTTGTTTTTTAACTTTGCCTTTACTTTCTATCTATTTTACTTTTTACTTATCTATTATTTTATTTTATTGTATGACAATGTTTATATGTGAAGCACTTTGAGTCTGCCTTGTGTATGAAAAGTAGCCTGATGCATCAGCCGCTTACTTCATTACATTTCATATAGCGTCTGAACACGAGCCGTAGAGATTCGTTTGCTTCCGGGAGGCGGTTGCTTCCGTTTGCTTCGACTAATCGCTGCTGCTTGGCGGTGACGTATGCTATGCGTTTATTTATTTCCGTTTATTATGTCCTGGTCATCACTAACGCCAAGCTGGCCTGCTGTTACACCCAGTATCCCTGCCTCCTTAATCTGGTCTTCTATCAGGGCAAGCAGGGGGGACACAACGATGACAATAGGGTTAGCATTAGCGTTTGGCTTGCATAATGTCTTCGCCACTAACGGGGCCAGCTGGTAAATTAAACTTTTCCCAAACCCGGTAGGAATTAGTCCAAAAACGTCTTTGCCCTCCAAAAAATTCGTCAAACATGCTTCTTGTTCTGGCTTTAAGTCTTCAATATCCGGAATAGTTTCAAGCACAGAGCGTATAGCTTCGCCGACATCCATCTCGTCAACTGTTTACCGCAGCTTGGGAACTACACCGGTATTTCAGTTTGGGCGCTTCAGTTCGACGTCATCGCCCGTCATCGCCACATCTGCTCGCTGATTGGTCCGTCCGCTCTGGTGGACGGAGCAAACCGAAACGCATTGCTAGTTCCCTGACTATATGGTTGAGGCAAATTAAATTTGCCGGAACCAGTAGGCGGCGCTAGCCTGGCTATATGAAAAGTGCTATATAAATAAAGTTGAGTTGCCTTGCCTTGCCTACATAGTAAGGCAACATAAGACGTGAATAAAGCTAACGCCGCTTAGCATGCTAATTGTAAACAATAGAACGTGCGCATTACATGTAGACCACTGCAACGTCGCTCATTACGTCTGCGAACCGATAAACACTTACTTTCATAAGGTACGCACACCAACCGGCACATACGCATTTAACATTGATGTTACAGGCGCTTAACTTGTATAGTAACAAACTACTTTAATTACTATTTGAACTTAAACGTGCTACTCGCCAACTCAGAACGAAGTGGATAAAGGCTGCACATGCGCAGCGTTGCTAGGCAACGTCACGTAAACAAAGTCTTTCGTACACATATTGAACCCAAGTTCGACAGTTCAATAACCAATAAAATAAATATATATAAATAAATATAAAATATATATTTTTTAAACAAAATCAACAATAACAATGGGGGGGGGGGGGGGGGGGGGGCGCCAGAGGATCAGGGTAAGGTAAGGGGGGCGTTTGCTCAAAAAAGGTTGAGAAACACTGCCCTACAGGCTAGTTTTGAAACAGGGATCGCACTAGTAGATGAAATGTCATGACCAGCTCAGATATTCCTTACGATTTATATTAAACATATCAATTCCTTTATGTAGATGTTCTGGTCCCAGGTACCGGCAGGACAGCACAAGGGGACGGCTCTATGGGACGTATACTTAACATTGAATTAACTAGCACAGTGGTATACAATATCATGTACACTGATCATAAGAGTTAAGTTAAGTTAACGTCCATGGCAAACAGACGGTAGACAAACGATGATGAAAAACAATGGATGGGTGCGAGGTGGTGAGGTGAGACTGACTGAGCGCCTCACAGGAGGATCCTGGAGATGTGGATGGACGAGAAGTGCAGCAGGAGGAAGGAGGAAGGAGACGAGGACCAGGGCAGAGCACAGCACCACGCTGAGCCACTCCTGCAGCCGCTTGCCTGGGGAGAGCCAGCCACACACACACACACACACACACACACACACACACACACACACACACACACACACACACACACACAAACACACACCCTTACAGAAGCTGGAGTTGTATCCATAGGGCTGTGGTGTGAATTGGCCATATGATGCTGTGTGTGTGTGTGTGTGTGTGTGTGTGTCATAATAGCTACTGGGAGAAAAAATTATCACATCTTAAAATGGCATCACAATATTAAATATTGCAGTTAAATATGACAACAAATAAATTAAGTGTCATGCGACATGAAAATTGGATTAGTGTGACATGAAAATTGGATTAGTGTACAGTATGTATAGCCAATAATGAAGTAAGTAGTGTATTGAATGTTATAAAGCAGACAAACTTCTACGAAAAATAAATTAATATATTAAAAATTTCTTTCACCTCAAAAAATACAAACGTATTTCTCTAAGAAAGAAAGAAGGAAGGCAAGAAAGATAGACAGAAGGCCAACAGACAGGGATCTGCGTTGACTGTGACAAACAAACCAAGGACGGCAGATACAAACCACATGAACATCCAGTGCAGAACAGTGCAGAGAGAGTTGTGGACAGGAGAATGAAGGACGAGGAGGAGGTGGTAGGTTGGGCGGTGGTGGGGGGCGGGATCGGTCTCCTATTAATGAACTGGGTGAGGTCCAGGAGAACAGGCCCCCATGCAGCCAAAGGTCAGAGACAACCGAGCGTACAGTATGTATATTTTGTATTAATAGTGAGTGAGTGTGTGTTAGGGTGGGTCAGAGTGTTAATATGTAATCAGTCAAGTGAGGAGGGACGCTATCTCTGGGTCCTGAGGTCATGACCTCTCGATAAGTGAATTGACAATGCTGTTTCGGCGTTGTGTGTGGGGGCATACTTTCACAGCCGCCCCCCCCCCACCCTCATCACATATACATACATCATAGCAGACGGGGAGACCCTAAGGGACATGGTGAAAACTCTTTATCAGCTGTATTAAGAAAAGACCCCAAAAAACTGAAGAGGGAGGGATGAACTAAGAGGGACAAGGACATGGAAGCATATACGGACTGAATGAGCAAACAAGAGACAAGGTTGCATCATATGTGGTTGAAGTCTCACAAATCAGACTTCAGACTAATAATCGAAAGACTGAGAGCAAATGGGTTCAACGTCCACTTTCTTCCACTTCATATTTGCACTGACCAATCACGTTGCCGGGGCTGGGCTCTGTAGGTGTGCAATTGGCTTTAAACAGCAAACACAAACTCAGCCAGAAGTAACTATATTAACCAAATAAAGTGTCGGTACCCCTACACCTCAAAGTGCCCATGTGACTTGGGAGGACACGGTTGCCATGGTGCCCTGCACCTTCACAGAGGTCTAACGCAGGACCTGCTTCACAGAGGCCCTCTCTGATGTCCCTGCTACTTTAATGTGTCAGGATTCTAATGGATCACACTCTGCATTTAGCAGCCTATCAGATATTCATGAAAACTCTATTTAAATAAAACACCTAGGACCTGCCAGTGCAGAATGTGTAACTGTGTGCGTGTGTGCGTGTGTGCATGTGTGCGCGTGTGTGTGTGTGTGTGTGTGTGTGTGTGTGTGTGTGTGTGTGTGCGTGTGTGTGTGTGTGTGTGTGCGTGTGTTTCCTTAATGTAAAGACCCAGTGTGTATATGAATACGTCTCATCATCTCTCAGGTTAGGAGATTCAAGCATTCATGAGTGATTTGAGACAGTGGTGATATATTCTATTCCCTGACCAAGGATATTGACCCTTCACCTCCTGGATGCATGCCTTTGAACTGGGAGGACCACACACCCACCCACCCACCCACCCACACTTTATCAACTACCGTCCCATTATGGTTGGATGGTGGCTGGGCTGAGATCCAGCAGTCCTACTATGTTAGAGCAGAACCTCTCGGGGACCACGTCACAGAGCCTGGCAGGGGAACGGTCAGAGGGGCGGAGTTATGCCTATATTCTACAGAAGAAAACGAGTTGCACATCGTGAATGAAGCTTTCATTGGACGACGATTTTTGTCTATTTCTACAGTAGCATGTCTATGCAGTGTTGCAGCCTATAAGGACACTTTGTGAAGTTTACCATCTCAAGTGTACTTTGTGAGACTAGGTGATGCCTTAGTCCTCAATGGCTGCTGTGATCACACTAAGATTAAGTGATTACTGCACATAGCCTGAGCCCATAATATAATATGCATTTACTTCACATA
>NC_140283.1:7019743-7029743 GCF_964030765.1 Micromesistius poutassou | reverse complement strand
TGATGATGATGAGGTGAGATGATACTGTGAGGATTGGTCAACACCAGGTTTACTCAGACCAACAATGGCCTGAGTAAACCCCCAAGTGTTCTGTTTGATATGCTTCGTTATACTGCCCAATTCCCCTAATCAAGTAAAGCAATAATTAAACTATACACAACCAGCCAGTCAGTACTGTCTGGACCTACCAGCAACATACTGTTCAACAAGTGTGACACCACCATAGGACATAGGGCTCTGAAGGAGAAACTTAATCATCTCATCATCCAGGCTTATCTAATATCACTTTCACAAGCAAGAGATGGATCTAACGTCATCCATAAACCATCGTCTTGTATATCGTGGGTTGCCATGACGCTGATGAATGTTGTTTAATTATCCAAACCACTGATGTGCGGTTTGAGAAAATATTGCTCACATTAGTTGGTTTCTGCCTTCTTTTTCTAAATGTTGTTTATGCCCTTCCTATGATTTACTCTTCCTCTCTCTCTCTCTCTCTCTCTCTCTCTCTCTCTCTCCTCTCTCTCTCTCTCTCTCTCTCTCTCTCTCTGTTTTTCTGTCTCTCACTCGCTCCCCATGGTTTTCTCTCAGTAGACTCCCTTCAGATTGGACCTGGGGAGGAGGGAGGGAGAAAGAGGGGGAGTGGGGGGGAGAGAGAGAGAGAGAGAGAGAGAGAGAGAGAGAGAGAGAGAGAGAGAGAGAGAGGACACAGAAGCTGTGGGGATGGGGTAAAAGTGGGTCACATGTTCAGAGAGAGTATGGGAATTGGTAAGAGGGGATGGAGAGAGCGAGAGTGAGATTGAGAGAGAGCGAGGGAGAGCGAGAGAGAGAGAGAGAGGGGAAGGGAGTGGTGTAGAGGAAGAGGGAACAAGAGAGAGGTTTGGGGAGGTTGAATTCCCTCGATCAGGAGGACTGGATCAGTCACGGGCCTCAATTCTTTTCATCTGATCTCGGTGGACAATGCAACCTGGGACACACACACAGATGCATGTGCATGCACACACACTCTCTTTTCTATACATAAACTTGCATCCAGGCAAAAAGCCCATAACACCACACACACACAAAATCCTGCTGGACAAACTTAATAAACCCATTACCCTGTAGGTTACCCAGCAACAAAGGCACGGATGTGGCAGTGAGATTCAGTAATGACATACCCACACAAAAGGCAGGCAGCACACACACACACACACACACACACACACACATATATATATATATATATATATATATATATATATATATATATATATATACAAAAAAAATATATATATATATACAATGAACACAAATAACTATTTATATAGAAGTCACACACACACACACACACACACACACACACATATATGGACACTGATGAATACGTATCAGATGACTGCTAACAGACATTAACACCGTGGCTTGGAAGGTTACCCAAATACAGCCATACACCTTGTATATACTGTATAATACATTGAGAGCTCAGTGTTAAGCAATTCAGTAAAAACACTTTAACCTTAACCTGCAATTTCTTCAAACTACCAGTGAACTTTATATCTGCATTAGTAGTATGTATAAACACTATATAACTGGGAGATGTTTTACAAAAATATGCTAAAGATTCAATGTGTCAAACAAGTCATCCAGCATCCATCCCTGCTCATAACACTTAGTTATTACAGTATGGGTCAGAATGCTATTATGAACTATTATGGCATTCGATTTTGGTTATTGGAGATAATGGTGTGGAATGTACCAAGCGGTTCCTATTAGCTTAGTATCCTTGCTGAAATAATGACAACAAAAGACACTGGTAGTATTAGTCTCTAGTGTGTAGTTATGGTATATTTATTATGTAGTACTATTATTCAGTCATTTAGCAGATGCTTGTATCCAAAGCGACTTAAAATGGTGAGGTCAGGTCATGAAGGAGCACGAGCTGCTGAGCCATGGTGATAAAGAATGGGAGGCTGACTCCAACGCACTGGACTATCTGTTTCTAGTTAAGTGTTCAACACGTATGCATATTCGCAGGTCCAAATGCCCAGGACACAAGGAAGACAGCTGAGTGGTGCTGAAATAAACAGAAGTGGTTAACAATGACTCTTGAAAGACAGATTGGGAAAGAGAGAGAAGACTTTCTACTTCCAGGCAGGAGGCTAAACGAGAGATCACAGTAGAAAACAGCAGTACCGGTATACAAGCAAACTAGTGAAGGCATTTTTCACACTGGGAAACATATTTATATTAACTCACATGTCAACAAGTACTTCAAAGCTACCGGCTGCCTTAACAGAACCAAGAGTGAATCAGTCCTCTGGCCTGCATAGAGGTGCTATGCCCACTTATGCAGATTGGAACTAGGAACGTTTTCCTATTGGACTTCATTGGAGGAATATTCCTTTATTCAATTGTATTATTATTGACAACCACAAAAGACTGACAGCACTTCGGGGAGAGATTGATGAGAGGGTTAGGGTAAAAAAAGGGCTAACCCTTTTTTTCCATCTCTCGACAGACTTTTCCTTCAACAGTTTGTGTGTTTCACTTGGGAGAATATCTGTGGAGCATGAAAAGTTAATCTAAATTTGAAAATTTATCATAAACTCTTATAAACTCATACCCCTGGCAATATTAGGGTGTTATTCATTAAACCAGCAACACCCACGTAAATGTATCTATCTATGTGTGATCATCAAGTCCATGTTGCTTGGTAATAAATGTATTCTAATGGCCATGCTTATATTTATTATTCACCCGCCAAACTGTTCCTTATGGCCTGCAAAGAGAGAAACTACTAGACTTGACAAGCTCAGAGAAAAGAGGAAGCTGTGAGGAGTCGTATTTGTATGGTTTGCAGTTGAACAACGTGAAGGTTTGGGGTTCTATTCCCACCGAGGGCTCTGAAACACATACACAAAAGTGTATGTACTCACACTGCTGGAAACAAGTCTAGTCTATACTGGATTAAAGACTATGGGGAACTATGGTGTGCCAATGGGTCTAGCTGGGTGTTAAGAGGGGAAACTACCAGCTCTCTGTGATTTGCATTCCTATATTTAAAACTCTCAGCATCTAGTCAGAGGGGTCCAACGACTGGCTCAGTGAAAGGTGCTCAGTAAAGTTCAAAGCAAGGCAGATGGTCAGGTTATAACAGCATTGAGGCAGGTCCACTGTGGCTAGTAACAACATTGTAACATTGGTGGGGAAAAAAGTACGTATTCTCATGGGTGTTCGAACCTGAAATAAAAATAAAGATCAAGAAAATCAGAAATATTTTCTTTCAACAAACATTTTTCAACTACAAGCAAAAAGTTGCTGGAAAAGTTAAAAAGTTTATGTGTGTGCGTGTGCGTGTGCAAGTGCGAGTGTGAGTGTGTGTGTGTGTGTGTGTGTGTGTGTGTGTGTGTGTGGTGACATGACTGCATGTCAAAAGAAAGCTAAATATATGACCTTAAAACTAACTTTATGGTTGTTCATGACAGACATAAAACTAACACAAGATTCACCATCACATCACTATCCCCACCGAGTCAATATTTTCTTCTGTAGCATACTATTGCGTTCATGGCCTGCGGGTAGTCCTACGTCACATTCTTCAGCTACATTTGCAAGAAAGAAAAGATAACATTAGGAAGGCACCTCTTACCTGGAGAGTAAAGTCTGGGTAGCTGCAGGGCACCAGCGTGCTGCGGACCCCAGCGGGGAGCTGCGCTGCGAGCAGCCAACCCGCGCTCATTCCCATTCGGATCCTCCTCCGCCATGGACCGATGCTGGATCTCAGTCTCCGAGAGAAGTCTGTACGATGCGACGGATGAGACCCTGCCGGCAGGCGCGCTCACGCGAGCAACCTTGTATCACCCGGAAATACAATATAGATGCTGCATTTGACACACAGGCCTTTTTGCAGTGCATGCAGTTGAATGCACTTTATTGGTATATGATTTATCCCTATTTCGCAGTTATAAAAAAGCATATATATTAAGCCTGTACGATTCAAATATGGTTATGTGAATGATTTTTTGGTTGGCAAGACAAACTATGTTATAATCACATTTCTACGTTCGCTTTTATGGTGGATCAGTTAAATATCACATATATTTTGATTCGTTGTTGTCTTTTTTATGTTAGTCTGTCAACTAATGAGGATTGATGATCATCCATAGGACCCATTTGGAACTGTGCCTTCATTTAAATAGTGGTTTAATTAATTTATGTAGTCTAATTTAACTTTGCAACTACACAGCATGAGCATGAGCTTGGCCCCGAGTGCTGCCATTTTTTTAATTGAAAAATACATTAAAAAAACAAAAGGCCTTAAAGTATATTTCATATAAATTTTATTTTATCTGTATAAAGAATATTGAATCTACTTGAGAGGCCTACACTTGGATACAGCTCACAGATCTGTGAAAACCTCCCGATGTCAAGCAAGCAATTTCATTACAAGCCTTACAAGCACGTTTAAATTGTTGTTCTGAAAATATTTGTACATATTTCTGGGAGAATAATATAGAAATAAGATCTTTTAACAAAAACTGATAGATACAGTATATAATGCTCACACATAATGCCATCTTTCAGACAGACCAAATATGCCCAACTGAAATAAGACAGACCAGACATCGTCTTGATTGTTTATTGGTGTTCTCCTTTTTTAAAATTCAACTTGTTTTTGCAATCTGGTTAAAACACATAAAAAAATCAGATATTGACCAGAAACGCTAAAATGTATCTTTAGTTTATTAATTTTTTTCTTATTTTTTATAACAACAATAACCTCAATAGTCCCCCCATAAAGACTTGGAATAAAACAGAACAAATCAAAAATAAGTATGTTTTTCTGCACTTTATTTAGTTTGATGTATTTTTCCATAGTAATTACAAAAAGGAAAAAATATATATTTAACAATCATAAAAAGGAGAGGTTTGTGGGAAGGGGACAAAAACTGGACTGGTAAACAATCACAACACGGCACAAGTACCTACTTACAGTGATAAATGAAAGATCCAACAATGAAAATAAGGAGGAAAAATAAGCGCATATGACAAAAAAAAAAACAGAAAATAGAAATTGGCACCTGTCATTTTTGAATACAATTTTCCTACAATTTTAAAAACAAAACAACACAAAACAATATTTTTTTTTTCTTTTGTTTTCTTCCAGGGGGTTTTCATTATAAAAAAGAACCCGGTATGACGGAGGGAGGGGTGGGTGTGGTGAGGAAGAGAGAGGCGGAGTGTGGGGAGGACGACCGGGGGCTGGCGGCTCGGTACAGGGACAAATATAAAGAATACTGCTTGTACAATACCTTTCCTCCTCCCTCTTTTTTTGTTTCCCCTCATCTATCTCTCTTCATTCATGTTCATGTTTCTGTGTGGGTCTTTAATAGCATATCCCATTAATCCCCCCCCCCCCCCCCCCCTTCAGTCTCTCCTAATGGCCGTGCCCAGCGGCACAATCGTTAGACTTTTACATGTGAGTAGCAAATGACACTTTGATTGGCTGCGATGTGGAGATCGCAGCCCCCCCCCACCCCTCACCCCCCAAACCCTCCCAGCCCCATCCCTCCAACCCTCCACCCGCTCTGGGTCGGTGGGGGGAAGGCGATGGGGTGTGGAGGTGGGCCCGGGGATCCAGCCGGGCGCGGAGGCTCACTGCGCATGCTGACTCAGCGTGTGGTTCTGGAGAGAGGGAAGCACAAGGAAAAGAGAGGAAATAGTGAGAACACATGATGGGAGAAATAATGGGCTTTGTGCGCATGCTACTCTCCTCTTGCCGCCACCCCACTGCTGCTGCCTCCAACCCCCAGCACTCCCCCCCCCCCCACCCCGCCGCGCTATCCTCACCCCCCTCCCTCCCCCCAGCCGGAAGTGCAAATCATGGCGATACGACACACCGGCCATCAAGAGACAGGTAACGAGCCCTGTCTCTTATACGAGAGAGAGAGAGAGAGAGAGAGAGAGAGAGAGAGAGAGAGAGAGAGAGAAAACAATGTAGAAGGGAGGGGCGGGAGAGAGTGTACATCTGATGCTATACTGTGCGGTTAGGAGGATCTAAGCCGTGTTGCTTAAAAGTGATCTAATGGTCGCAGTGGAACGCTTGTAAGGTCCATTTGACTCAGTCAGAGGTGGAAGAAAAGTTTTACAGCTGGACAACTCGTTAGCATCCATTTGGAGAAAGCCAAACACTTCATCATATAATGGACTAATGTGAATTATTGTAGGTGGCAGTGTTCAGAAAAGAGTTGGCAATGCCGCAATTTTCAGTCTCCTTTCATTGTTTTTCTTTTGTGGTTCTTTGTGATATTTAGCATATTCGATTGAAGGATAATTGGGGCAATTACGTGCTTCAACTTGATTGTCAAGTCTCAAATGGAAGTATGGATCAATGAAGGAAAGTGAAACGAAAAATGTCATAATTGCATAATTGTCAAATAATTATTTGACACACTAATTATAGGGCTATGGGAGAAAAAACATTGTCACATGTTAAAGACACACTAACAAACTGCAAGAATTGAGAATGCACAGGCTTACACACACACACACACACACACACACACACACACACACACACACACACACACACACACACACACACACACACACACACACACACACACACACACACACACACACACACACACCAAAGTCCCCCTGTCCCTTTTCTCCCAGTAGCAGTGGGAAACTGAATTTGGTCATCTGGATTTGCTGTGGTACTTTGCTGATTTCGCATGTAAAGCTGGGGAATATCTTGCTTTGTGTGTGTATGTTTGTGTAGGTATGCTTGTGTGTATGTTTGCGTGTTTATGTTTGTGTGGGTACGTACATGTGTGTCGTTGTGTGTGTGTGTGTGTGTGTGTGTGTTTGTGCGTGTCCCAATAGCGGGTTAAAGAAGATGAATGATTGGAAAGATGAAATAGAAAATGGAATATGTTAGTGAATGTGTGTGTGTCTGTCTGTTGAGACTTTCCACTAGGATGCCTGCCTCCTACTCCCTCCCTGTTTTCCCAGGACTACATAGCTTACTCCCTGGATAAGCCCCTCTCTCTCTCTCCCTCTCGCTCTCCCTCTCTCTCTTTCTCTCTCTCTGACACACACAATTCCCAGTGAGATCTTCCCAATCACTTCACCGCCTCCACAACTAAAAAAACTGCTTTCTGAGATTAATCTCTTCCTCTCTGACACACACACACACACACACACACATGCGCCTAGTTGGCAAAGAAAAACAGAGTGAGTGGATAGAGGGATGAATTGGGGAGAGGGAGAATAGGGAGAGAAATGAGGGGATTATATGTGTTTTGGGGTTGATAAATACATCTTTGCCGTTCTGTGGCCCTTATCTGGCTGTGCATGTTTTGCTGAGCCTATGCGTGTGTGCCTATGTGCGTGTGTGCCTATGCGTGTGTGCCTATGCGTGTGTGCGTGTGTGTGGTTGTGCCTGCGCGCGTGTGTGTGTGTGCGTGCGTGCGTGCGTGCGTGCGTGCATGAGTGCGTGCGTGCATGTGGTTGTGCCTGCGCGTGTGTGTGTGTGAGACTAAGCTTTAGAGGCAAACTCGCCATGTCCATGGGAAACCAACACAATAACACACTTTTCTTGTTTTTCCCCAAAACTTTCCCGCTCTGCGGGGATGGTCCAGGGCTAAATTTGTGTGAAGGTCTCTCTGGTCGGCATTGCAGATCTCACTGGGAGCAAACGACCCTATTAACAGAGGACACGCCCTGCCTCCGCCTCAGTCTCTGTGTCACTCTACCTCGCTCCCATTCACTGTCCCCTTGCTCTTCCCTGCTCCCTGCCCGCCTGATCCGGACCATTGTAGTTCCACCTCCTACCACAGGAGGTCAGGCTCGTCCCTCTTTTTGCAAAACATGCATGTTCAATGAGCTAGAGGAGAGGAGATTCTGTGTGGCTTGTGTCGAAGTTGCACACACTGGATGGGGGTAGGGGCAAGGAAAGGGGCAAGTACACAAGCAGGAAAGGGGAGGGGGAGAGAGAGAGAGAGAGAGAGAGCGAGAGCGAGAGCGAGAGAGAGAGAGAGATTGTGTGTGTTTTCCCTCAGGTACTGTGTGTCCTGCTGCTGGTCTATTGATTGTTAAGAATGAGCGAGGCCTAGGAGAGGAAGGGTAGTGGAGGGGGAGGACGAGGCAGGCTGCGGTGGCTCTCTGGAGGCCCGCGGAGCTCTGCAGTGGACCAGTTGGAGGAAGCCCAGAGGAGAGAGGGGAGCGGGGGGGGGGGCTAATAGAGAGAACAACACAGGGGTAGCAGGGCGCTAGAGCAGAATAACGGCGAGCGTAAAGAGAGACAAACGCGTCGTAGAATGTAGTGTTGGAAGGACAGCCTTCCTCCCGCCGCTGCATACCGCCTGCTTGACGCTGAATGTGTGCACGCCACACACACACACACACACACACACACACACACACACACACACACACACACACACACACACACACACACACACACACACACACACACACACAGTGTTGTTGGCCCTCCTCCCAATCAATTCTCTTCAATGAGGTTGTCGTCGTTTGGTTGCTATTGATTATGCAGCGAAAATCGTTCACAGTCGTGTGTCATGCGTCAGTGTGTCACAGCGTGACCTCGGCTCTACAACCGAGTAATTGATATATTCTACAGAACAGATAGGACATAGGGAATAGATGGACGGATGGACAGACAGGACGAGCAAGAAATGAGGGCAGTTCCAGAAAGTTATCCGTCTGGCATCTCTGCTGCTGGGGTTGAATTAGTAATAGTGTGTGTGTGTGTGTGTGTGTGTGTGTGTGTGTGTGTGTGTGTGTGTGTGTGTGTGTGTTTTCACTCAGAAAAGCAAAGTGTACTCCAGGCAAAGCCATGTCTCTTCTACTAGTGTATTACTGTGGGGGGTGGGGGGGGGGGGGTGGGCAGTGTGGAAGTGGCACGGATGTGGGGTGTAAGCGGTGTGGACATAGTGTGAAAGGGGAGTAGTGTGGACGGGGGCGGGGCAGTGCAGAAGTGGTTTGGAAGCGCTGTCAGGCAGGACACCGAATATATAGAGGCCTACTATATTCCTGAACTGCTTCAAAAAAAATCAAGCCAGAGGGAGAAAAAAGAGGAGGAAAAGGGGAGAGAATGAAACAGACACCAGAAAAGACAGAGAAGGAAGGAAGGAAGGAGACCAGGAGGGAGAGGGAGGGAGGGAGGGAGGAAGAGACCAGGAGGGAGAGGGAGGGAGGGAGGGAGGAAGAGACCAGGAGGGAGAGGGAGGGAGGGAGGGAGGGGGGTAGAAGGAGGGCTGGGGAGAGGGAGCTGGAGAGAGGGAGAATGAGAGAGATGGCTGGGGAGGGAGAGAGGGAGAGAGAGAGTGATGGAGGAGGCAGGGAGGCTAAAGCCTGTAGAGCCCAGGGACCCCGGGGGAAATATGGCCCTGTCGCATTACCCGCGCATGTCGCTCCCAGACAACACACACACACACACTATCTCTCTCACACACATACACCATCTCTTTTACACACACACACACACAAACACTATCTCTCTCTCACACACACACACACACACACACACACACACACACACACACACACACACACACACACACACACACACACACACACACACACACACACACACACACACACACACACACACACACACACACACACACACACACAGGGGGGTAAGGGAGAGGGGGACAAAAGGCAGGGGAGATGGAGATAACAGAAAATCTAATCTGCCTTCTCTCTCCTATCTACACACACGCTCCATGTCTAAGCTGACGCGTGTGTGCATGTGTGTGCGCTTGTCTGTTTTAATGCAGGAGGCGAGCATAACATTTGCAGACATGTGTGCGTGACAAACTGAGTCCAGTTGATTTAAGTTTAAGAAACTTACTTAACAATTTCTGCACGTATTCATATTCATATTTTCGCTTTTAATCATTCCTGTGTTCATTATACCTCGTGCATAGCACACACACAAACACACACACACACACACACACACACACACACACACACACACACACAC
>NC_140283.1:6996688-7019543 GCF_964030765.1 Micromesistius poutassou | reverse complement strand
GAGAGAGAGAGAGAGAGAGTGAAAGAAAGAAAAACGTCCCCGCAGAGCCTTTCTGCCATCCTGGAGCGAGCGCGGGCCCCTGCAGCGTTGCCTGTGTAATTTTCCAGTGGTGGTGAATACAGGTATTAATAAAAGCCCCATGGGGAAGAGCACAGAATATAACCCTACATTTTCAGGCATTATGAAAGCACGCCCCCAGGGGTCCTCGGCTCAAATTTCTGAGATGCAGGCATTGTATTAAAAAAAAAAAGCGTAGCCCCGGGGGGGGGGAAGGGGGGGAGGGGGGAGGGGGGGAGGGCGAGAGAAAATCTGCTGAATTCAAAGCATTTCCAGGATCCTGGTGGGAGTCATTACTCCCACTGGAGGAGGACGACTCCCCCCCCCCCCCCCCACCCGCCCCACATCCCACACCCCTTCCTCCTTCCTCTCTTCAGCTCCCTCTCCTCCTTAACACACACACACACACACTCTCGCACTTTTTTTTTTTACCAAACATGTGTTGCTGACATGTTGACAGATTGCTCAGTGAGGTGTTTAGGTGCATGCAAACGGTGCGTCTGCCGAGACACAAGTTCCCTCCCACCCGCTCTAGCTCTCTCTCTCTCTCCTACTCCCTCGCTCCCTCCCTCCCTCTCCCGCTTCCTCCATTTCTCTCTGGCTCCAGATCTCCTTAGCTCCCTCCATCGGCAAACCTCTCAGCTCACCCAAAACTGCTCCTATCCATATTTCATAAAGAGGAATCTAGGCTGAGCAGGAGAGAGAGAGAGAGAGAGAGAGAGAGAGAGAGAGAGAGAGAGAGAGAGAGAGAGCAGGAGAGAGAGGGAGAGAGAGACAGCAGGAGAGAGAGAGAAAGACAGAGAGAGCGAGAGCAGGAGAAAGAGCGAGAACGAGAGAGAGAGGCAGAAAGAAGGGAAGAGCAGGAGGGGGGCAGAGGCGGGGGAGAAAAGGGAAAATAAAGGGAGACAAAGAGGGATCAAGGGAGGGGAGCGTGGGGAGAAGTGGATAGGGAAAGTCAGCGAGTGAAATAGAGCAACGCGGAGCGAGAGAGAGCACAGAGAGTGTGAGGGAGAGAAAAAGGATGCCAAAGAAAGAGAGAACTGCCATGAAAAATGAACCCTGTGATGAAAAATGACTTCACAACCACCCCTCTCGTCCGTACCACCTCCCTGCTCTCCCTCTCTCAGCATGCTGTGCCCCCTTTCACACACACACGCACACACACACACACACACAGCCCCCTTCCCCTCTGTTGGTGCCGGCCTCCCGCCTTCTCTCCCTAGAAAGCCTGAGCGGCAGCCAGCTGTGTGTGTGTGTGTGTGTGTGTGTGTGTGTGTGTGTGTGTGTGTGTGTGTGTGTGTGTGTGTGTGTGTGTGTGTGTGTGTGTGTGTGTGTGTGTGTGTGTATTCCGTGCCAAGGGCTTAGCGCAGGAATCTACAGGCCACCCCCGGTAGGCGGGTACAGACAGAGACAGAGAGACAGAGAACAAGAGACGGAGAGACGGACCGGGAGACCCAGACAGACAGACAGACAGGCTCAGAAAGGGAGAGAGAGAGAGAGAGAGAGAGAGAGAGAGAGAGAGAGAGAGAGAGAGAGAGAGAGAGAGAACGAAAGAGAGAACGAGAATGAGAGAGAGAATGAGAGAAGAGAGGAAGAATGGATTGAGAGATGGATGGTTTGACAAAGCGGGTAAAGAGGGCCAGAGAGGGCATTAGGGACGAGGTTGGGGATCACACAGTGTGTGTGTGTGTGTGTGTGTGTGTGTGTGTGTGTGTGTGTGTGTGTGTGTGTGTGTGTGTGTGTGTGTGTGTGTGTGTGTGTGTGTGTGTGTGTGTGTGTGTGGAATGGAGTGAAGGAGTGATTAAAACAAAGCGAGATATGAAAGAGAAACCAAAAGGGCCAAAAGGAAAGCATTGTGAACTGCAGGGGAAAACAGCAAGCCGTTGATTCAGTCAGTCGGAGACAGCTACTGGACCGCACGTGTGCATGTGCGTGCGCGCGCGTGTGTGTCTCCGTCCGTCCGTCCCCCTCCTCTCTGAAAGTGATCTGTGGGTTTAATAAGTGTCTCAACCTTACAGCACTCAGCTGCTACCCTGACGACAGACACACAAGTGTGTGTGTGTGCGTGTGGGTGTGTGTCCCCCTTCCTGTTTTTGTGTGTCTGTGTGCGTGCGTGTATGTATGCGTGCATGTGCGCATGTGTTCGATGTGTGAATTTGTGGACATTAAATGTGGAGGTTGTGTGCGACAGTGTGCGTGTGCGTGTGCATGTGTACGTGTGCGTGCTGTGGCACACCCCTTCCACCCACTTCTGCGCCCAGCTGCCCAGCTGTCCTCACCCTGGTCTCCTCTGAAAGTGACTCTCCATCTCACTCCTTCCTTTTCCCTGGATCAGTGTTTATGTCTTCTATCAGCGCCCAGCGGGTCTCCTACCCCACCCCACCCCCAATCGGGACACGCCCCCCCTCCCCTCCGGGGCCAGATAGACAGCCGCCACCAGCCAGCCCCCCCCTTCCCCACAGACCCCCCGTGGAGCACAGCTGCACAGGAAAGGTGGATGACAGGAAGTGGAGAAAAGAGAGAGTGTGAAAAGCAATCGGCGAGACCAAAAAAGGAGCAGAACATAATCCACAAAACCCACGCAATGCATGCAATCAATGAGCTCAGCTGGCTTACCTACACACACGGCCCTCCTCTGGACACACACACACACACCATAAACATCTACAATTACAGGTGGGTTAGTCGCTTATTGTTTGTCAGAGACAGATCCAGATTCCGCCCCCCATGGCTGGATGGAGAGCAACCTGACTCATAGTGTGTGTGTGTGTGTGTGTGTGTGTGTGTGTGTGTGTGTGTGTGTGTGTGTGTGTGTGTGTGTGTGTGTGTGTGTGTGTGCACGTGCTCGTGCATGTGTGGGGCCAATCAGGGCCAGAGAATGTTCTCCATTTGATCTGTAGGAGGGACGTCTCCCTGCTCCTCCTGTCCACTGGGAGTCCCTGCTCCACATTCTGACTCCTACTGAGACCTCCAGGCACGGCCCTCTGACAGACTCCCTCACTCTCTTGCTCACACACACGCTCACACACACACACACACACACACACGCACGCAAATCAAATGTAGAACAGCATACACTAAACGCCGCAGACACAGACACGAACACACTTCCTTGTATGTGCACGCTAAACCAAGAACACACACACACAAATCCCAAGTCACAGGGCAGACAAAGTTCAACATAAAAAATACAATACTGGGTTTTGTAAAAGTGGAGATTTTCACACCAGGGCAGGGTAGTGATTGGTCTACGTTATTGAGAGCTGGGTCAATCCGTTGCGCGCGCGTGCACACACACACACACACACACACACACACACACACACACACACACACACACACACACACACACACACACACACACACACACACACACACACACACACACACACACACACACACTTCTGCCAAGGATCATCATTCACCATCACAAATGATATGAGTCTGAACAGATGCGGTGTGTCCATGCAAGACTCCAACATTGATCAGTGCCAGTGCGTGTGTGTGCATGTGTACGTGTTTATAGGTCTAATTTCCCCTCACGTTAATGGGGCCTTCTGCTGAAGTGTCTCTGAATTACGCGGCTCTTCACTCGAGCACCTGGGACCCAGTCAACATTTGCTGCTAACCTGGGACCCATCACTGCAACAGTGAAATTAGCATGACAGCTAACCATGCCAATTCAGTGCCAATTGCATGCCATTTTGCATGCCGAGTTTCATTCTGATTCGGTACCGGGGCCTGATTGATTACATGTGTTCCTCTTTGTTTCATATGTATCAATACAATTGTTTTATGAAGAATATGATTCGATTTTTTGAATATTGAATAAAACGACACAAAATGGAATTCCGATTACAATAAATAAGCTCCACTAACCAATAATCATGGCAAGACCACACTCACCCACACCCTCCCTGCGCACGCACGTGTGTGTGTGTGTGTGTGTGTGTGTGTGTGTGTGTGTGTGTGTGTGTGTGTGTGTGTGTGTGTGTGTGTGTGTGTGTGTGTGTGTGGGGTCCCTGGGGTTTCCACTAGAGGAGATACAAATATTTTTTTACTCCATGTGTTTTAATTTAGCCTCTTTTCAGTAATAATGACAACGCCATGGTCTCCCCGCCAGCATTCCACGTATGTGTGTGGGATGCACCCATCGACACACAAACACATAAGAAAGCCTAAACACCACATCCCTTAACAAAAGCCTCGCTCTCGCCCCCTCCCTCTCCCTTACAAACACACACATATACACACACACGCACGCACACACACTGATAACGTACACACACACACATCCTGCCAGGCACTGGGATAACTCTGCAATCTCGGGCCGTACTCTCTCAGGGGAAAAACATGTTTTATCATTTCATTTTATTTCATTTCATTTGTCGCTCACCCCCCCATTGCCCCCCCCCCCATCGCTCACCCCTCCTCCCTCTGTCGATCTTGTTCTCTCCCTCTCTCTTTCTTTCTCTCCCTCTTGCTCAGTAACATGCAGCCTTCCCCTGACTGCTGAGCTCAAATCACAGGCCACATCCTGTGCACTGACAGCATCCCTCTGCGTGTGTGCGTGCGTGTGTGTGTGCGTGCGTCTGTGCGTGCGTGCGTGCATGCAACTGTCCACATATATAAAAAAAAACGGGCAAAGGAAAATGTATATTGTGGAAATATATAAAAGGAAAATACATTAGAGATCTTTTCCCTGCATCGTCCTAAAGTGCACTACATCACCACATTACAAAATGTCCATTAATTAATCTCATCTTTCTTATTTGAAGACCATACAAATCCCTCAAACTGGTGAGATTCTGTCAATAATGCCGAGCTGCAACCTGAGATCGATAGAGCAAGCGGTTAGAGGCTTGTGTTATACAACACACACACACACACACACACACACACACACACACCCCTGATCAGCCCCCCACACTTCCCTTTCTCTCTCGATGGCCCCTGTTCCTACATCCCCCTATCAAAGGTGAACACACGCGCTCATACACACGCTGTGTGTGTGTGTGTGTGTGTGTGTGTGTGTGTGTGTGTGTGTGTGTGTGTGTGTGTGTGTGTGTGTGTGTGTGTGTGTGTGTGTGTGTGTGTGTGTGTGTGTGTGTGTGTGTGTGTGGCAGGTTGGCTCGTTAAGTGAGCGTTTGGATTAATCTGTAGGAACCAGATGCCCCCGTCGTGTTTCTTTCAGCCCTTCCATTAATTACACTGCTACTAATAACAGCCAGTGTGTGTGTGTGTGTGTGTGTGTGTGTGTGTGTGTGTGTGTGTGTGTGTGTGTGTGTGTGTGTGTGTGTGTGTGTGTGTGTGTGTTCTTCAGGGACCATGTGGGTAAAACGGAGTTCAAGCGATAAAGGTGCAAGTGAACATTTTAGCAGAAGAAGAAACCAAAACAGCTCTGGCACCAAAACAAGAAGCCTTTGGTGCCATGTTGGATCCGTTTCTTGGTTGCAATTGGGTTGTTGTTTTTTTTACCCTAAATAAAAAAGGAAAAAATGTCCCACTGTCCCACAAGTCTCCTGCAACAAGTCATGTACCTGAACATTAGCATCCAACAAATATGTTACAACAGTAAAATTAATATTGTAAAATATAAACAAATCCAACTTGGAACATTTTAACATTCCATTCCAAGTTCCACAATTCAAACGGTAATGCGCCCCGTTACACCAAGTTGTTTGACTGAATATCAGAATAATTAAAATCATAACGAATACCCTGGTATTGTGTGGAGAAATTAGTCAATGTAAGAAAGGCACTGACATATCCATTAGCCCCTGAATAGTATTCGGACAAAAAGCCACCACTGGGGTAAAGCCACTGGCAGTATTTAGGTGATGCAGGCGTGGAGGCTTGGCCGTAAGAGTAATTATAATCACCAGTCTATTGTTGAGAAATGACAGCAGCTCTAAAAGGATACTGCTGGGCTAACTGCCTCCATCTACTCCACACATTTGACTCTCCCTAGCTATAGTTTCTGAATTCACATCAAATATACCTCAACGGTATAACTCAAATATACTTCAGTGATTGACCTCAATGTCTATACCTCAATGTATATAACTCAAATATTCCTCAGTGGTTGACCTCAATAAATATACCTTAATGTATACATCTCAAATATACCTCAAATATAACTCAATGACCTCAACCTCAATGAACACACCACAACGTATACGTCTCAATGCAATGTATACTTTAATGACTAAAACCTCAACGGATATACCTCAGTGTATATATCTCGGTGAATATAACCCACATATACCACTATGATCGCTGTTGGCATGCAGCTAGCGAGAGAGAGACGGGCAGAGAGAGAGAGAGAGACACAGCCAGCCAGCCAGCCAGCCAGCCAGCCACAGAGAGAGGACAGAGAGACGCTCTTACCGGCGGGGCAGTGGTGGGTCCTGTGCTCCGTGAGCTCCGCCAGGCACTCAAAGTCCTGCTGGCAGTTGTCGCAGGTGAAGATGGACTCGTCGTCCAGGTCGTCCTCCTGGTCCAGGTCGTTGGGCTCGTCGTGGTCCTCCTCGGGCAGCCCTCCCCTGCGACGCAGCTTGGCCTCCGCCTCCGCCTCGGCGGCGGGGACGTCTGGGGGGGGGGGGACAGGAGGGGTCAGCGTGAGACACAGCCGCACAGCGGGGAGCGCTCATGAGCCGCTGCGTCGACAGAATGTGAGGCTTTTGCTCGGGTGGAAAGCTAAAACGTATATTTGACACACTCTAAACAGTCTGTGTGCGTGTGTGTGTGTGTGTGTGTGTGTGTGTTTGTGTGTGTGTCACACTACATGGACATGATAGAAAGGGGGGGGGGGGGGGGGGGGGGGCAGAGAGAGAGACTGTAAATGCCCGATCCCCTGAGCTCCATTGCATCTCCATTTTCACACCTTATTATCACATTATGAACACTGAGACCACAGTACAACCGTCGCCGGCGACCAGGCCGAGTAGAATGGAACACCGAGTTAATGGTGTGATCGGAGAGAGAGGAGAGCAAGGGAGGAAGAAGGAGGTATAAAATATCTTATTGAGTGTGTGACAACATGACGCACCGCTGGCTAGTTCAGAGTGCAATCCGGCATCGTGAAAACAGTTCCCTAACATTAGCCCACCCATAACATGGCGTTGCATAATACATCCTACAGTCATCCAAAGGTCCAAATCAGAATACACAGAGGGTAGATGTGGTAGGTGTGCCAACATGGCCCATTTCAGAAATAATGAGCTCTATAGAGAGTGCAAAAGTACGGAGAAACCCAAATGGGTAAAAAATCATCATGAAGAAACCATGATTCATGGCAAGAGCCAGCCAACTTTTAACAAATATACCAAGACGATTGTTTTTCGTTCACCTATAACATACCAAAACTCCTGTACATTTTACATGTACAGGAGTAATCCAATACAACTAACGGTGAAACTAAATTTTGCATGAATTTTGTGACCTACTAGTGGTGACAAACAGTGGCTTGGTAGGGTGGAGATGCTGTGGTGGGGAAAGGGTGTGTGCGTGTGTGTGTGTGTGTGTAAAGAAGAGGAAGGATGGGATGGAGAGAGTGCTAGTAAGAGGGAGGAAATGGAGGAAGGAGAGTGGGAGGGCGTTGGCCATCTGTCCAGTGGTGAGAGCACCTTCTGGCCAGGGAGGGACTGGGTCCCAGAATGAACACACACACACACACACACACACACACACACACACACACACACACACACACACACACACACACACACACACACACACACACACACACACACACACACACACACACACACACACTTTTAACCTGATATCTCAATACGGGAAAGTTGTAAAAACGCATTATTAGTAACTCGATCATAATGACCAAGCAACTACTCCACTGTCATTTTCCTCACAACTAGAATAGTCTGAGAACATCATTGGAAAATACAGAAGAAAGCTGTAATCCATGCATCCATTCAGAAGCAGACAGGCATGCATAGAATAATAACATAGAATAACACAGCAATAAATGTGAATACCTGAATTTATGCATTTCACAATATATAGTTGCTCTACATCCGATGAATACATCTAATAGACCAAAATGCTGTGGTAAGAAACAAACCCGAGTGACTACAATCGCCACTAACACTATCAAGGCGCTTGCACACTACCCCGACAAATGCCAACAGCAGGCCAGGTGCCAGATCCGTTGGTGGTGTACGGCGGTTGTCGGATGAGCAACATTCTGTTAGTTGGTGTTGCCGTTTGTTTAGAGGCTTAGAGAAGATGACTGATGAAGGTTATGACTATTATCCAGTCAATTTAATCAACAATAATATATATATATATATATATATACATACATATATATACATACACACATACATATACACATACATACATATATATATATATGTGTGTGTGTGCCAGTGTGTACACAAGGGGTGCATCAATTAGTTTAGACCGTGATCCAGATGTAATAGTCGATACTTGCTAGACTATTGATTAATTAATGTTGACTTTTTCATTTGGATTTTTTTAAGAGTTTTGGTCTCATAGATAGACATGTGGGAGGCTTGTATTTGAAGACATAGTTAGATGTAAAATCAAGCAGAAACTTGGACACACACACACACACACACACACACACACACACACACACACACACACACACACACACACACACACACACACACACACACACACACACACACACACACACACACACACACACACACACACACACCAAGGTGCCCCTGATGCCAGAGGTGTGAGCAGAGCCAAGTTTGGCACATGCCAACACAACCTGCTGTCATAGCAACGGGGGGGGAGGAGTCATCAGAGACATATCATCATTCTCTTTCTTCTTCACCCTATTCCCGTTCTCTCGTGTGTTCGTCCCTCCACTACGTCCACTAGTGTCACCTCTCTTCCTGAACCCCTTTGTTTTCATTGCTTCTGTTTAATCACACAGACACACACACGACAGGTAACCTGTGTGCTGTCATTCTGATGTGTTATTCCCATCAAAAAGCCCCACCCCCCTCCATGGTGAAGGCCAGTCCTTCCATTTCCACGGCCGCCAAGGCCCGTTTGTCCCATGACTTATTCATGTGTATATTCTACTTGCATCTTCCTTCCTCTGAGAATGAATAAACACATTCTGCATCTATGTCCACAAAACCACATACTCCTCTCTGCCAATATTCTCATACACAAAAAACATACACACTATACTTACACACCATAAGACACGTGCGCAAAAGTGCAAAAGCCCGACAGCGGGAGTGGCCCCCCAAGAGAGTGTGTGTGTGTGTGTGTGTGTGTGTGTGTGTGTGTGTGTGTGTGTGTGTGTGTGTGTGTGTGTGTGTGTGTGTGTGTGTGTATTGATTGAACAGTGTGGTGAAGGTCCCTAGCAAGGAGTCTGAACGGCACCCTCCCTTGTGCAGACGAACACGTGCACACAGGCATGCTTGCCAGCTGGATAGGCAAGAGCCACACACACACACACACAGCTCTATAGAGGACCATTATCTCTGAGTAACAGACTGTCCCTATACTAGTAGTAATGGCACACACACACACACACACACACACACACACACACACACACACACACACACACACACACACACACACACACACACACACACACACACACACACACACACACACACACACACACCTAAAATTATGAATTAGAAGTAATGGAAAATACAATAGTTTCATCAAGGTAAAACATGAATTGTATATACCAAGTCGATACCAGTGTGGAGAGAACACCACATGGAGAGCTTTGTCTCGCCCTATCTGCCACCCGATATGGATTTGACATCAAAATGTCATTATGTTGCAGAGAGTCACTAACGGACTCCAGCTCTCCCCGATGCCTTCCTCAACGCTGGACTCCTAGTGTCTCCGGTGAGCTGCTTTAACTAGTGCTGCTAGCGCTGACGACTAGAAAGGTTGTGCTGTGCAGTCTCTCGCTCCACAGTGGCTCAGTGATATGCCATCACTGGTGTGTCACGTCGGTCCTTCACGTGCATCGTAGACACTCTTGACACATTGATATAAAGCACTTTGCTCGTTTGCATCCCCCACGAATGGTGAGGTCACTTTGCATATACTGTGTGTGTGTGTGTGTGTGTGTGTGTGTGTGTGTGTGTGTGTGTGTGTGTGTGTGTGTGTGTGTGTGTGTGTGTGTGTGTGTGTGTGTGTTAATTAGCAGAGTCCACAGTGCACAATGATGTGGCCTCGTCTAACTACACCTAGCTGGGACCCACTAATTAACGCTGGTTCAGTTTACAGAGGTAGTGTGTGTGTGGGTGTGTGTGTTTTTGTGTGCTATGTTTGATACTCTGAGCGTGATCAGTGTGCGTTTTCATAATGCACACTTTCAACATGCGTGCAAGAAGTTGTTCTTGCAGCCTCTCCATCAAGTCGTGTGTGTTTTTTTGTAAGCAGATTATTGAGATAATGAACAAGCAATGAGCTTGAGCAATGAGCTTTTGCTTCCCCTAAAGGGAAGCAAAAGAGGGACGCAGGAAGATCCCACAGGAATACACACTTAAAAATGTTAAAAAGAAAGCTGAGTGAGTCACTTGAAGAACCCACATTTTAAAAAGTACATTAATATTTGTTTTTCAAAAGGGCCTGCTGTGTGTGTTTACTTAATAACAGTATATGGTCAGATATAATAAAACCCTCTAGCATGTTATGGATTCACACTGTTCAACAATCCAATAAGTTACTCAAAGCATTGATAAATAGAAAGCAGATTTTTGGTAAAGACTTAAAAAACAGAAATTCTGTCAAGCGCTCAAACCTCTGGGTTTGAAGAACATTTAAAACGGGCAAACATGGGGGAGAGGAATTGATCCAAGTGTTGGAGGTGGCCAGTGGCCTGTCTGCTGCCATACTCCACCACACACACACTTCTGTCTGGCTTCCAGCAGCATGTTTAGAAACCAAACATTCTTCAACACAAGGCCCCTTTTCTCTTGACTGTGTCAAGCTTCGGATCGGGTCACACACACACACACACACACACACACACACACACACACACACACACACACACACACACACACACACACACACACACACACACACACACACACACACACACACACACACACACACACACACACAACGGGTCTACGGAACCCATCAATGCGTTCGCATTGCTAATATCCTTCAATAGGACCCGGGTACTGTTGAATATATAATTCCCTAGCTGGTCGTTTGCTTGAGGGTGGAACCAAAATATTTAAGGAGTGTGTCAAACAGGCGGGTTCCATCAGCTAAATTAGCATTTGTGTTGTTTGCTAATGCTTTTCCTAAAGGTGGTTTAACCCAACATGAACACAAGAGTGACAAAAGTGTCAGTTCAGACTATAGTCTATTGTTGAAGAAATCACATTCGGAGACATTGACAATTGAAGACAACTTGAACAGGAAGTGTACTTTTTCACCTTGACGGCCCACTTCCGTCCTTTGTGATTGTAACACAAATGTGTGTGCCGGTGTGCACAACACCTCCAACGGATCCTAATGATTAGAGAGGTACTCCAAGTACTCACAAATCAGAGCTTAACACTGCCCAGGTCTCTGGGATATGAGGGTGTTATTAAAGAAAGCATTGCAATTTACTCGGAAATGCGTCACATCCCCAGATACTGTGGCAAGCGATTTGAGAACAACATTGTCGCACAACGAGGAATACAATGGGGAAACTCAATCTGTGCGTATGTACATATGAGGTTAATCCAGGGAGCACATCTTGTTGGTTTGACAGTAGGTCGACAAGCCACCTGGACATGCACACAAGTGTGGAGATTGGAACTCATAGAACGAGTGGAAGCCCCAGCTTGCAAACACACGCACATGTACACACACACGCACACGCAAACGTGCACACGCACAGGTGCAGCTGGACAAGGAACCCTTAGCTTCACCATTGCTACCTCCGTCTGTTTCTGCTTCTCTGTGTGTGTGAGTCTTTATAACAGGAAGGCAAAGCGCCAGTCTGTCCCTCTAACCTTGCCACCAGACCGTGCATGCGTTTGTGTGTGAATGAGTGAGTGAATTAATAGGTGCGTGCGTCGGCGATGTGTTTTCACACATCGCCTGGGGTCTCCGGGGACGAGATATGCAGGAAAACACTCAGGGTCAGACGGCCCCCTGGTGGGGCCTAGCGAGGGGCCTGGGGAGCAGCACCCAGTGCAGTGGTGTCTGGAGGGGCCGGGTGATGTAAGCGCCCACCAACGTCATGGAAGTACAGGGGAAAGCAAAAACAACGCCGACAAGACGACAGCTGCGAACCGATGCCATCCTGTTTTGATCTTTAGCCACACAAACTGTATATACTGATTAAAACACTTAAGAATGGTGCGACCCGCACACACACACACGCACAGAGTTCAATTGTGCATCACGGACAAAACACAAAAACATACACACACACAGAAACTGTTTTCCTGCGGCAAGCCGTTGGGAAATTAAAACTATATTATGGATCTCCAGGGGTTAGAGAGAGAGAGAGAGAGAGAGAGAGAGAGAGAGAGAGAGAGAGAGAGAGAGAGAGAGAGAGAGAGAGAGAGAGAGAGAGAGAGAGAGAGAGAGAGAGAGAGAGAGAGAGAGAGAGAGAGAGAGAGAGAGACCAGTGTCCTGTTTTTCATTTGCCGTCCTGGTGATCATGAAGATATTACAGCGTGGGAGTGGAGCTGCCCCCCCCCCCCCCCGTTTCCCTCTCCCCCTCCACCCTGCCATCGTCCCTCTCTTTCTCTCTCGCTCTCTTTCTTCTGCCATCGTCCCTCTCTTTCTCTCTCGCTCTCTTTCTTCTGCCATCGTCCCTCTCTTTCTCTCTCGCTCTCTCTTTCTTCTGCCATCGTCCCTCTTTCTCTCTCGCTCTCTCTTTCTTCTGCCATCGTCCCTCTTTCTCTCTCGCTCTCTCTTTCTTCTGCCATCGTCCCTCTTTCTCTCTCGCTCTCTCTTTCTTCTGCCATTGTTCCTTAGGGAGGCAAGACAACAAACTGTAAAAAAAAAAAAAAAAAATCTTGCTCTCCCAGCCCAGAGATGGGTGGATGGATTGAAGTTAGAATAGATGGACGGATGACAATTGGGTCTGACTGTATGTGCTGTGCATTCAGTCACACACACACACACACACACACACACACACACACACACACACACACACACACACACACACACACACACACACACACACACACACACACACACACACACACACACACACACACAGTGAGTCATGATAATCGAATCGGTCTCAGTTTCTCGGTTTCCTCCTTGGAGATATGACAGCCTTTGTTCTCCCCCGTGACTAATAACCAGCACGCTGTGTGTGGGACTGGTCTGAGTCAGTGTGGTGTACAGTAGTGTGGCAAAGTGTGCAAATGTACCGAATATGCACACTTTACTAAACACCATACTAAACTAAACACACTACTGCCCCCCTTGTTGATAAGAGTTGAATGGGGAAATGGTATGAAAAAGTGACACACACACACACACACACACACACACACACACACACACACACACACACACCGGACCGGGAGGGCAGAGGGAGAGGCCCCTGGGTCAGGGGGTGGGGGGGGCAGCTGCGGCTCGCTCCCCTGTAGTTCAAAAGTCTCCCCCTTTCCACACAAGCGCCTCATCTATCGGGCTCCTCTGTAGGGGCCAGACGGACATGGGAACAGGAAGGAGAAGTCGGAGGAGGAGCTGTGTGTGTGTGTGTGTGCGTGCATGTGCGTGTGCGTGGCGGGTGGGGGGGTCTCCAAGGGTCTTTCCAAACGCAGCACGCCATTTACTTAGAAAGAGGGAGAGAGAGAGAGAGGGGATAGGTGCAGATCTAATAGTGTATTGGAAGTACGGCATTTCTCTCAGTTTCTCCTCCCTTTGTTTATGGCCAGCTCTGTCCTCACTGACACCATCTCCCAGGGACTCAAAGGAAGGAAGTGGTTTGTGTCTTTTTATATACTCAAATAAGACCAAAAGCACACACACACACACACACACACACACACACACACACACACACACACACACACACACACACACACACACACACACACACACACACACACACACACACACACACACAAAGATCTGAGTGGCTAAAGTGGAAGACAGATAAGGAGAACGCGACAGAGAGCGAAGGTGTTAATATATATATATCCACACTTTACAGAGCAGCTGACTAAGGAGTGCGTCCTATCACACACCAAGGCGTGCGTGTGTGATAGGCCAGAGGGGGGTGCGTGTGTGAGTGTGTGCTTAAACGTGTGTGTGTGTGTGTCTGCATATGTGTTTGCGTGTGTAAGCTCCTGGGGGGGTGGGGGTGCTGACTGAGGTCCTGGGGGGGCTCGGCAGAACTGCTGTGTATGTTAGATCCTGCAGGAAGCCAAGGTCCCAAGACACACACACACACACACACACACACACACACACACACACACACACACACACACACACACACACACACACACACACACACACACACACACACACACACACACACACACACACACACACACACCGCCCCCGGAGGAGGGTTCACACAGTGCTAAGGAAGGGAGGTGGGGTGTGGAAGGGCTGAGGGGAGTGTGTGTTCCTACACACACACACACACACGGACACGCACACACAGATTTTCCTATGCCTCCTTCCCTGAAGAACCGAACCATGGAGGAGAAAAGGGAAAGGTAGGAGAGAAACACAGAGAACAAGAGAGAGACAGAAAGAGAGCAACCCAGCTGGAGGAAAAAGAGAGAGTGAAATAGAGACAGGGAGAGAGAGAGAGAGAGACAGAGAGCGTACCGAGCATTTACCCCCTATTCAGCAGTATGTGTTGGGGTCTCTGAAGGCCTCCAGTCAGTAGCTGGGCTGTGTTAAGTGTGCCCTGAAAGACTGCAAGCCTGAGCTCCACAAGTAGCCTTTCATGACACTACTGCACTAATCCTGTACCGACTAGATACGACTGTCGCCGCTAAACGAAGAGGGCGCCGTGCCAGTACAGAGTACGCGCTCTCGGGTCCTTTCTGATATGCAGAAGGCCATGAACTTTGTGAGCCAAGCGCGGGAGTTGTTCACTCTCGGTCAATACCGAAGCCTACCTCACGCTCCGCTCTCATTTCGTAATAGACATCCTGAAACAACCCGATGTAAACCATATGGAATTCATGTTTAAAACAGCTTGTGCGTGCGTGCGTGCGTGCGTGTGTGAGCACACTACCTGTCTGGACATTCGATTCATCCCAGGTTCCCCCACACTCGGAAGACTCTCCATCTTCCACTGCTGGGGAGAGAGAGAGAGACAGACGGACAGACAGAGAAACAGGCAGAGGTTTAATAGCAGCGTAAGCATGAAAGGACAGTGTTATTTTCTCCACTGTGCCTTCGGGGTCAAGGCACAGTTGGAGCCAGGGTTTAACCCAAGAAGTCTTTTTGGACGTGTGTTTACAGGGATGTGTCAAAACAGCTATTTTTTTTATGCTCATCCAAATCTGGGTCTGAGCAAATACCAGGGTCGGCATGGTGACAGAGGAGTCATGTCTTAGCTATGGGCCGGACTGACTCAGACAGAGTATCGATGTTTTCTCTTGAAAAACAGCGATCTTATGAGTACTGGTGTAAGCCTGGGCAGGATAAGACCTAACTCACTAACACTATCCTTTTTGCACTGTAGTTTGCTGTCCAGAAAATATAAATGTTTCCACTTTTAATAAGGAATGTTATGTTCTGTAATCTGGAAATGGTCAACAGGCAAGTAACGAAAAACAAACTTTCTTCAGAAACAAACAAACAGGAGATCAAAGCTGGAATGTGTGACTTCCTGGGTATAAGAGGAAGTAGGAAGTAGAGCTGGCACATAAACAGGAAAAGGATAGAGTAGCCACACAAAGGGGCTTCCTGTCACCTCGCTCTTCCTCACCAAAAAGTAGGGTATTTCCTGTTACATCACACACACACACACACACACACACACACACACACACACACACACACACACACACACACACACACACACACACACACACACACACACACACACACACACACACACACACACACACACACTATCTGTATCAGCCTTCAGCCTTACTGAAAAATCAACACCCTCTTCCTAAAGGGCCTCATTGCTCAACAAGGAGTTGTGTATCAGTGGGCTCTTCCTGTAGAGAGACCAAACACCTTCGGTCAGCCTTGCCTTATTCCAGTCTAACTGAAAGAAAAAGGCCTGCACCGTTTCCGTTGAATTCAAAGTCCATTTGTTTCTGGAAATGGCCAATGACCATTTGTCCTATTGAACCATTTCCACATAGTTTATCCCCTGAAGACTTCAACTTGAAAATATTGCAATATTTATATTCACCATGTTTAAAGAGTGGATTTTGCTTAGACATACTGTATTTAAAATTGTGTTAAGGCTTGTGTGTAAAAAATGCAAGTCAGGTGTTTATATTCACTTTCTTTCCCCTGTAAAATTATAACTCTTACTCTTAAGAAATAATCAGGGTTTTATTATTCCAAGCTACACCAAATATTTAAGCAGAGTGGGTACATGAGCTAGCTCTGATAAATACAACTGTGGAGAATTCAGCAGGAGCCGCGTTGAAGCATGACTTCATATTGGTTTGAGCCAAGAGAAACTGCAGGCAGGTTTAGCCGACAAATCCAAGAGGATTCATTGCACACAGGCATTCATTGCCCGCCCGCCCGCCCGCCAACCCACCAACCCACCCACCAACCCACCCACCCACACACGTTTCCCATAGTCCCATCTTTGCTCTAGCTCTTCCAGTACATGTTACCATAAGTCTATGTTTAATAATTTATGTTGTATAAGAATGGCCTGAAGGTGGACTTGAAAGCTAAAAAAAGAAGAAGAGGAACTCTACCTCTGGGCCAGCACTCTCCATATGTACGTTGTGTTTCATTCATAAATCCAATTGAACAGTACAGGAGACCGACCCAGAGTAAGAACAAGTCTGTCCAATTTGATAAATGTTTAATCACGTGTCACCAATCACATCCAGGACAAACACCTCTGTGGTCGAGTAATAGCTTGTCATTAATATCGGCTGCCAGGTTTCTTTCTGTGGCTAAATCCACCTTGGACTCAACAGCCATCAATCTTAACCTGAACTTTAAGCTGGGGTTTCTGGTTATAACCAATGTTTATGCTTGAGTCTTCACATTTGGCTGAATTATATATCCATTTGGGAGAATAATGATACATGTTGATCGGGGGACAACGTGACCTTGCCTTGAATGTGAATGATGCATAGGTCTAAATCCTTACTGAAGCGGTATCCCTATCCCACAATGTGTTAGTGCCCAGCTCCTCTGTGTCTTCACACACTTATCACAGGTGAAAATCATTTTCCAACGGGTTTATCACCCATTGCACTTGGAAATTGCTTCAGACGTACGGGAACAAAATTACTACCACCTCCTATTCATTCAATTATGGAATATATGATCTAATTAATCTATAAAACCACACATTATTCACTCAATACACCCTTTTATACATATTTACCAAATATATTCCAGAGAAACTAGAGATACATTTCTGATTCATCAGTGAGTCTAAAATCAAGTTGGAGCCCTACAACTGATGTGGCGTCACAAACGTATGACTCAAAAATAGCTGTGTGCTCACCATAGAAAATACACAAGTTGCTTTCACACACACACACACACACAATATTATACAACCACCTCAAAGTTTAAAGGACAAAGCTGGTCTGATTCAAAAGGCAGATATCGAGATCTCCAAAGAGACCGAAAATGTTTCCATGCATTCATAGTTGCTTGGGCAGATTTGTAAAATGTTTAGCTAGTTCTGTAGTCAACTAGTAGAGCTAGCCATTTATAACAGCCCAGTTCCACCTTCCGATTCCACCCCTGATGAGACCACTGGGAGTTCAGAGTGTGGGGAATACACTGTGTTTCATTAGCCAAGCACACACAGCTTTATTTAGATTCCCACATCCTCTCGCTCGCTCTCTCTCATCACCCCCCTGCCCGGGAGACACACACCGCTACTGTGAACCCTGGGCACAACAGTGTGTGTGTGTGTGTGTGTGTGTGTGTGTGTGTGTGTGTGTGTGTGTGTGTGTGTGTGTGTGTGTGTGTGTGTCCAAGGACATAACGTGACATGATGAACAGCATTATATTCTCATTCCCTTAATCTTATCCTCCACCTCGATTGGATTCTATTAAGACAACCGTTCCTTCCGTCATTCATACATTCTTTAACATCCTCCCCGTTATTTAACAGGTCATGTGTTCTATTTCTAAGAGTCGGCTTCGCGCCTTAGTCTATTTAAAAGTTGAGAACAAACCAGTCCCACGGGAGCACCTGCACACATACACACACACACACACACACACACACACACACACCTACATGGATGTGCACATACACACTCTGCCTCCCTGTCTGTTTAGCATAATGTATTCCTAGATTACAGATATTCCTTTGTATTTTCATTTGTTTGCCGCTGACAGATTAGTAGTGTCAAAATTATGTTACGCAATCTTTCTGCCACATTGTCGCTTTCTTCTCTCTCACACACAAACACACCACAAGTAAACATGGACAAAATACCTGCTTGTTAAATAAAGTAATCAACACACACAACAAGTTCTGGACCCACCTTGATGTTGTGTATAAGAATGCGTGTGTGTGAGTGTGTGCGCGTGTGCATGTGTGTGTGTGACTAGCCATCTAATTAAGTCCTTGACAAAAGGCTCTGCCCCTCTCCCTATGGACACTATTAGTGTGTATGTGTGCCTGTGAATTGTGTGTGTGTGTGTGTGTGTGTGTGTGTGTGTGTGTGTGTGTGTGTGTGTGTGTGTGTGTGTGTGTGTTATGTTTGTGAGAGAAAAAAATAAAGGAAGAAAGAGAAAAATATACTGTGTGTGTGTGTGTGTGTGTGTGTGTGTGTGTGTGTGTGTGTGTGTGTGTGTGTGTGTGTGTGTGTGTGTGTGTGTGTGTGGAGCATCTCTAGCAGCATGGGGCATGCTTTGGTGCACACACAATAAACAGCATACAACATTATCCCTTGTGCACGCACACGCATGAATGCTTACAGGCCGTAAAAAAAGATATACTGTACGATCAAAAAATAATAATAAAGAGTACAATGGCTGCTTAACCGTTACACAGAACATTTCACTACCACACAACAAACACACAAAGCTTCCCCACAAACACATTGAATCTACAAAAAGCTCCCTAATAGGGACACATGTATGCACTAATAAGCAGTTTGCTTATTTGACCAATTTGATGTACTCGCATGATTCTTGCAATTATGGGTTGCATCTTCATGGTTGAACGCAATGATTGTTAGCTGCTTTGGACAAAAGCATCAGCTTAATAAATGTAATTTCATATTCAATTATTTTTGGTTTTATGTGAATAAAAAAACTCATCTGGGCGTCATGATTTTAATTGATAGTGCTGTTTGACATCAAAGTTGTAGCATCAAGCGTAATGTGTACTTTCATCGGTTGAGTCATTTTATATTTGATTATTTTCCCGTTAAGGATGTCCACATCTACCATGAGCACACTTTGTAATTAACTATGGACAACCTGACCTTACCAAGAACTTTACCAAAATCTAAATAAAAAGTATCAAATTAAATTAAATCACCTCAAAGATGCACATAATAATATATTTAATCTATTTACACTAGTGGTTTACACAAAAAAAACAATGTTTTTTCACTTTAGATGATTTGAGAAATGTTTGATGTGCAATAGCATACCAACCTCCCATTCCAGTCTATACATCCACACTTTGGATTGTTCTTTGGTGCAGAGAATGCATTTTGCAGAGAGTGGGAGGAGACAACGAGGCAATGCAGGCACTCACTAATCTCCTGCATTTCAAAATCTGTATTTTTCATACATATAGTTTGCAATAAAAAATAAATGTCCACATCTAGCACCCTTCTCTATCTCATGCCTCATGTTTTTTTTACACACACACACACACACACACACACACACACACACACACACACACACACACACACACACACACACACACACACACACACACACACACACACACACACACACACACACACACACACACACACACACACACACACACCTAGTCCCAAGGGGGACTTGAGTGCTGCCATTCCTAGATTCCCTTCGATGAGCGGGTCACTGTGTCCAATCCTGCGCTGGCAGGAAGGCACAAGAAGGCGGGACATAGGCAGGGCAGCATGTGATAGGCAGGCTCTCTGTCCTGTAGGGGCAGCATGATTGACAGCTGGAGCTGGACAAAGAGAGCGCAAATGTCCCAAACACTAGCCATCTTTATTAATATCTTCACCAAACAAAAATGTAAAAAAATTCAATGCATACATTCGCTTCTACTTACTGTAGTCTGCTGTCTGCCAATTTAATTCAATTCTCGCAAATCACACAAACACACCAAAAATCCCCCACTTCCATCTATTTCCAGAGGGAGTCTCTCATTGGCTGCCCTCCCTGTCCCTCAGGAACGCCACTGCGGCACTACTGGCTAAGAGCTGATGCCAATCTCTACCCACAGCCCACCCCATGGGGGTGCCTAACTTCAATGGGCTGTCCACACACACACACACACAAATATGTATATATATGTATAGTCAGGGGACAGGGACAGAAGCTGATTAACCAAATACTTTTATCAGCAGGAAAAACCGTGCTCTCTGTCGGCCTGGCTTCTGAACAAAACAGCCTTAAAATTCCACAAACAAACATGCGCGCTCACACACACACACACACTTTTTCTAGTCCCTAGACAAGCATTGTGCTTTTGGCCAGTGGCTTTGTGCTCTGTGTGTGTGTGTGTGTGTGTGTGTGTGTGTGTGTGTGTGTGTGTGTGTGTGTGTGTGTGTGTGTGTGTGTGTGTGTGTGTGTGTGTGTGTGTGTGTGTGTGTGTGTGTGTGTGGGGGGGACAGAAGAAGCAGAGGGCTTAGACGGATGGCAGCGGGAGGAAGAACATCAACAGCGGCCGTAGAGCCTGGCGGACAAGCTCCATCGCTCCATCGCTTCCCCGATCTCGCTCTCTCTCTCTCTCTCTCTCTCTATTTCTCTCTCTCTCCTCCCCCTCCTCCCTTTCTCATTGCCAGAGGGAGAGCGCAGAGAGAGCTGACCCTCCCTCCACACGCCTTTATCTCAGTCGACGCTTCTCAACCCTCTCCATATCTTCCTGGGCCCCTGTCTCTGCATCGCTCCTCCCCCCCCCCCATACCATACCCCCTGTGCCAGACTATATCCTGAGAATCATCTGTTCTATTTATTTTCAATCTCTTCTCTTTTCCACATCACTCAATAGTGAGATCCTGATTGATGCGTCCGTCTCCAGACTGCTCAGTCCCTGTCTAGATCTAATTCTTCACACTTAAGAAAGCCTCCACAGAGCCCCCGTGAAGTCAACACCACACATTTGTTGTGTGATGGTGCACCAACCAGTTGTTCGGAACGGCCATGAATGATCCTAAATGAAAGGTCTTGTGGTCATCAGGTTCAAAAAGGGGGTGTCGTACATCAAGGGGGCAGGTCAAGATGTCCACCCAGAGCGTCAATACACTTTCTTAACTGAACATTGTTGAAGGCGTGGTCTGTGCTCATGTGTCATGTGAACTCTGTGTTTTAAGGAAACTCATTTATGTTCACTCCAAAGACATAATTGCAGTGATTCGCAAGCTCCCTCATCTGGACGGCAGCATCTCTCCACATCCATCCACTAGGGCTCTCGTGCTTAACAAGAAGAACCAAGTGCAGAATAATGGCGGACCGATTGTCTCCAAAGGTAACCACACTGCAACACACAAACACAAGCATGCTGTGTTTATGCGCGTTTGCCTCTCCTCGCATGACAAACACCGGGAGAGGAGAGGACAGGGCGGTACCTGTGGTGAAGTGGGGAGAGGTAAGAGGAGAGCACAGGGACAGCAGGTAGGCCTGCCATAAAAAAATAATAATAATCGGTGAGCACACCACCAGAGAAAAGGAGAGAGAGAGAGTGAAAGTGAAAGCGGAAGAAAAGTATTCCTCTGGAGTGGTTCCACTCCGGGGAAGGTTCCAGAAATAACTGAACTAAAAGTTCCCCCAGCACCCTGCACTCACCACTACAGACTGGGGCGCGCACGCTTATCACACACACACACACACACACACACACACACAATAAGACAAGGCACCAGGAGTTCACTTAAAGCAGCTAAAAGCAGAGAGGAAGACATTTGTTGTATTTGTCATTAAAAGGTGTACACACACACACACACACACACACACACACACACACACACACACACACACACACACACACACACACACACACACACACACACACACACACACACACACACACACACACACACACACACACACTTAAATGTTCATGGTGAAAGCCAACTAGCAGACTTTTGGCTGGTGGTGGGGCATGATTGCCTTCTCTTTTAGTACAGGCTTGGGAGTGATTTTAGACTGGAGACTCCAATTTCACACCAAGGCATTATTTAGCTTGATACAAACTTGATTAGGGGGAGAGAGAGAGAGAGCTTTGTGTCATGATGAATTACTGGCGGACAGATTGACAAAGTAAGTTAATCTCTTTTGGGAGTAACACACACACACACACACAAACACAAACACTTTTTCTAGTCCCTAGATGACAGCATGGCTAGTTTTGTTTGTTTTGTGTGAGCTCACTTGTCACCCAGGGTCTTATCCCAAACCCAGACAGAGGCAGCCCAAGAGCAATGGTCCACTGGGTAAAGAGAGGTTG
>NC_140283.1:6904188-6991688 GCF_964030765.1 Micromesistius poutassou | reverse complement strand
CACTTTTTTTTCTAAGTTACTGTAGTTATTAGATAATGTCATTTAACAGGAAACAATTGAAAGCTTAACAATAAATAAATACAATTATGAATTATCTATTAAGGCAATTGACATTGATTCTATGTGTTTATTTAAGTTGCTCATACTTAGAAGACAAAATGAGAACAACTCATACATAGCATATAATTCATTGAGGGCAACAACGACGACTGAGTGTGAGACAGCCCGAGTGCCAGAGGAAGGAAGAGAAAAGGAAGAGGAAGATCGATGGAAATGATTGGCCATTAGCCGTGGAGATCTCAGATTAATGTTCTAGAGTTGACTGACTGACTAGTACACTTGGTGTGGGGGACACACAACCACAAGGAAATAGTCCCATTCACTTCCCCACACACACACCAGGTAAAGGGGTTTCATTTTCCATTTTTGTATAGATTGTAAACAACCCATTAGTCAAACATCTTTGAAGAACTAGTGTTCCGACACACACACACACACACACACACACACACACACACACACACACACACACACACACACACACACACACACACACACACACACACACACACACACACACACACACACACACAATCTGACTTGCCGTCAAACTCCCGCTTAATGTCCTGCAAATGAAGCGGATTTATTAATGTGTAATTAAGTAATAATCATTGCTACATAATGCATGAGAGACTCGAGGGGCCGGGAACCAAGAGTGGGGAGTAAGAGAGAGGGAGAGAGAGACGGAGAAAGAAACAGCGAGAAAGAGAGATAGCAAAGCAAAGCTGGCGAAGCGGACGGAGGAGTGCTCTGTCGCCTCGTCTCGCTAAAGACGCACATTAAAAAGGGATTAATCCACAGAAATAATGTTTAGATAAGGAGTCTCTCCCTCCCTCCCTCTCTCTCTCTCTCTCTCTCCCTCTCTATCTAGAGTTCAATTAAGTGACTGCAATTAGCAGAGTTCCCCCACTGGTAACGAGGCCTAATCGCCGTTAAGGCTAGACTATTCAAATAAGTGCATAGGAGCCACAAGCAAAGCGGTACAGGGGGGCAAGAAGGAGACAGACATTAGCATTGAATACAGTGCATACTTCTAGTTCCTTGCTTGTTAGACTGTGATACTGAACAACCCAATCCAGGTAGTCTTCTGTGAAGCAGGACCATGTAATGAAAAGATAAAGAAAGAAAAAGTCCTGGTCAGATGGTGTGGGACTATGTGGCGTATGTGACCCAATCCAAGTAATCTTCTGTGAAGCAAGACCATGTAATGAAAAAATAAAGAAAGAAAAAGTCCTGGTCAGATGGTGTGGGACTATGTGGCGTTTGTGCCGGTCGGTCACCCATCACCCACCCAGGCAGCCAGTCAGACAGTGTTGGGTGAGCAGGTGAAAATACATAGAAACATGAAAACACAGATCATTTCCATGAAGCTCTCTCTCCCTCTCCCTCCCTCTCCCTCTCTCTCTCCCTCTCTCTCACTCAAGCAGTCAGTGGGGCAAGGTGTGGAGAAGAGATAGCAGTGTGTGTACACACACCGATGAAAGAAAAAAAACACATAGAAGACATGCACGGTCGAGCAGGTCATCTATGTGTGGCACTCTTACATACATATGCACAAGAGAGAGGAGAGAGAGAGCGAGAGAGAGGGGTGTTGGTCTTGGCTCTGCTCTGCTTCACCTCACTGATTGCATAAAACTAAGACCTGGGTATTCAGACTGAGACGGGCTGCAAACAGACAATACACTCACACACACAGACAGACACCCACATGGTTAGAACAGTAGACGCAGCGGTCCATATAGGCTGTGATCACAAGAACTCTTCCAGGTACCTGGACCTGGACAACAGGGCACAAAGACTGATAATAATATCCATTTGCCTCTGTGCTGCACAGTCCACTCACCTACCCTTGCGCTATCTTAACCTTAAGAAAGGTAACTATAGCTTATTTTCTACTTTGGTCTATAAGAGATATGTTTGTCATGTTTTCTGTGACAAACATCCTTAAAGAGATGTCAGGAGAAGTATAATATGATGGCAAAAAGGTTGATTGACGCAACACACCTTACATCAATCTTGGAATCAATTACACCCAAAGGACGGCAAATACTGATAAATAAAATATCAACAATGTAAAAATATAATGATTAACCCAAACTGTTTTTCTATTTCAGCAAATATGATGTGAACAATTTTCATGGCCTTTATCCTCTTTCTATTCTGTGTGAATATATGTCCAGTAAGTCTTCCTTTTGCCAATAAAGAGGAGAGACATCTCACAATTCAAGTTTGCATGTGGACTATGTAGTCATATTATGGTCTTTCAAGTAATCATTCTTTATTGAACTATTTTTTCCAGTTTTTTTCTATTCATTTATTACCCATTCAAAATGCATCCGGGAGACTCAGGTATTGGTTTTGCGTAGATCTGTGCCTACTGATTGTACACAGAGTCACAGCATTTACAAAATGCCAAAATAAATGGCTGTGATCTGTAACATGAAGGTGGGTTGTTACTCTGAGCGGTGACAGAAAAACACTAACCCGTGGTTCTTATCGAGAGAGAAAGCTGCAGCGCACTCATAACAAACACACACATATTATTGATTCACATTTTTATTGCTCTCCAGTCCCCATGTCGACCCGACCGGCTTGTGTGCTTTAGTGTTTATTAAACTCTGCCTTTCCATCAAAAGCCAGTTTACAGCTCCAATGACACAATTACACTACACACACACACACACACACACACACACACACACACACACACACACACACACACACACACACACACACACACACACACACACACACACACACACACACACACACACTTCCGTTACCCAACAAAATAATAAACGTAACTGGTATAACTGACAAAAAAACAACCATGAGTTGGCTATGGCTATGGTTGACTGGCTATGGTTTACCTGTCCCTCCCTTACTGCAAACAAATACAAGGCGTAATAAAATAGACTACTCCTCAAATGTGTCCTGAAAAAAAATGCTTTCAATAGTCTTCCAAATGTATCTTGTAAATGTGAAGAATTTCCCCCCACATCTGATTATTAGTTGAAGGCTGTTTTGTTTGCCTCCAGTCCCAGTGGGGGGCACTCATAACTAGAGGGGGAGGGGAGGACATGGTGGTTTAGAACCATATGACCCCGTAGTCTCTCTGCCCATCTGGGTCCCATAAAGAAAATAGAGGCCATGGCTACCACATGCCCACCACATGCCATGTCATACAATGCTGTGAGGTATTTTACGATCAAGGGGAATTATTGAGTCCAAAAAGTAGATAAGAATTCAGAAAATTTTAATTCTTCAGAATTCATTCTTCTCTTTTGGTAAAGACTATTTGTTTTCTTTTGTTTTAATAAGCAAGTTCATGTGTTTCTACTTTCAATAGGTTACTTCTATATTTAATGTGAGATGATGTGAGGAAAAAAGCAAGAAGGCAAGCCAAATGTAATACACCGTAGGATAACATGCACAGTGGTCCGCAGACAGTCTAGCCCGTCCAAAAAAGTAGCAGTGGACATTTTTATGACATTTGCGATTCATTCACCATGCAGGAGCTCATTAGCAGAATTAATTATGACAACAGTTTGGGGCCAACATATTCATTAGGCTAGAGTAGGCTAAAACCACAACACCTGGTGACTAATTGCAAACAATTAGTTGACTAGTGGACAGTAAATTGAGTCTCGCATGTCAATTGTTATAGGAAGAAATTGTAATTGTCCTGTGCCTGGTGCTGGGTTTGATTTAGATCACGACGGATTCATTTTGTATCCCAAGATGACTATTTGGGACAGTTCAACCTAACGCGCCAGTGCTGCCCGTGAAATCTCATTGGCCACACTTCTCTCGCCGCTTGTGAGTTTCTCTTCCCACTCTGTTATTATGAAAATGTCTCTTACCTTTGACGGAGCGCGGTTTGGCCTGTTTTCGTCTCGACATCTCGCGGTTCAAACTTCTACTGTAAAGTCACTTTGCTGTTCAGTGTTTTTCAGGTGGACATACAAATCGGTGAAGCGTTGTTATGTTGTCCTGCTTTTCACTTTGCAAAATGTGCCTGTTGCAATGCGGCAACTTGAGTCGGTGTGCTTTACAGTCCTGCACAAAAAAAAACACCGCAGAAACTGCTTTCAGCGTACGCTCTTCAACACGTTCACTTCGACTGCGGCCGGACTCGACCAACCTGTAGAAAACGGAACTTCTCGTCCTTTCCTTCTAGCGCGTGCCGCTCCGCCGTCGGTCTCTTTTGTTCCTTCACGTTCTCGAGCGCTTCGCCCGAGGATCCGCGCGACTTTCGCTAGCCCGTCCGTCCTGAGTTTTAGCAGGCGGTCGGGCACGAGCTGACAGCCATGCGGGGACACCAGCACGGTCGAGATGACAACACGGCGAGAGCAATACGCGACAGTCTTGGCGATTGAGTCGACAGTTGGATTCGTTTTAAGGCGTTCAGCGAACGTGATCTCTTCCAGCTCTTCTGTCGGTTTCGCCTAGGATTATGGAGCAGTTTATTACAACTATTGCGGTCTTTTTCCCTTACGACGATCCTGGAAAACGGCGCCCGAACCCGAACAATCCTTCCCGGCCCGTCCGGCTATTCTACACTAGTGGTGGTGGTCTGGTGGCATGGACATAACAATCTTTCCCTGCATCTCTACCCGAGGGGAATGCCGTTTTCTCTACCCCGCTCGCCTTTCTCTTCTTTATAAAAATATGTCCTAAAGCCCTCGGCAGCCGCAGGATTAGTATAACCTAATATTTATACGAGTCTAACCCTTCGCTAGCCTCTGTCTCCCTGCTTTTTCTTTGTCCTGACTCTGGCTACCAGTCTCCCTCCTCCTCTGCTTGCCTCTGCTGGCGGGGCTGCGGCGCAGACACACATAATAAAGCCAAAGCAGGCAGTGCTTGGCTGGAAATGTAGCCGCGTCCCAGCAGGGGGATGTGAGAGAAGGGTCCCGGCGGGGGAGCGCTCTGATCCCGCAGGGAGCAGCTCGGCACAGCTCGGGTTGGCTGAAGCAGAGGCTGAGAGGAAGGCAGGCTGAGAGGAGAGGGAGCGGGAGATGGGAGAGTTAGGCAACAGCACCGAGACATGGCCGACTGTTGAAACTACAACGGGGACTCGGAGAATACGACGGGAGAGGCGGAGTGAAACTGCGGACCTGAGATAAACGTGGTGTGCGTGTGTGTGTGTGTGTATCCATCCAAATACAAAGTTGTGGATAATAAACACATTTTAGCCCTTTTTCCCAATTTCTCCACGAGGAATCGGATGTCGTCCATAGGACCATTGCGATCGGGAGAAGCCACAGCACTGTCTACAATATCGAGTTTATTGTTTCTTTATTATAGTCTGTTATATTGACTCCTCAGTGGACTTGACGGAGCGACTTGTTTTATTGTTAAGGCACATTTTTTATTTTTTTATTTCTATAGCCTCGATTCATTTTCTTTGAACGTCGTTTGACAGGATTAATAGACTATCTATTGCTTTTTTACAACCATGAAAGGTGTAAGTAGGCCTATAATATTTCCAGGGTCTCAGAATGGGCGCGAATCTCTGCTTACATTAGAGAGGCCACGCTGCCTAGACCGACTACCAGGGTTTTCACGTTTTTATTGCACTACCTATGTCCAAAGGCTAATGCCAGTTTTCCAAGGATTATTTAAAATATCTACGTTTTTGCAAAACGAGTTTTGTTTTAAGACTTTGTCGTTTTGTGCAGTGCTTTATTTTCCTTTTATCGGGGGGAGGAATGTATGACATGTCGAGTAGAATATGCAGCTGGCAGGGAGGGGTGAGGTAAAAAAAAAAAAAACTGAAGATCACTGGGTGCTTTGTTCATGGCTCTGTGCTCAGACTGCGTGCTCTTTGACTGCAGCTGAGCTTCACTCTCCATCTCCCTCCTTCTCTCTCTCTCTCCCTTTTCTCTCTCCCGCCCTCTGGTTGTCATGGATAGCTGGGTAGTGTTGGGTCTCCTATGTTGACCAGCGGGGCTACTCTCCTCCACAGATTGATCCTCCCCATCCCCTACCCCACCCACCCCACACTCTGTCTCCATGGGGGAGACGGAGAGGCCTTTAGTATTGACCCCCTCCCCCCCCAGCCCAGCAGGGGGATGGGTGGATGGGGGGGGTGGGGTGCGCTTGTCCCCTTACACAAAGCACCACCCCACCCCCGTCTTTCCTCCATCCAACCTTCACCTCTTTCTCTCCTGTGATGAAATGAGCACGCGCCAGGAGACCGTCAACACGTGTGTGTGTGTGTGTGTGTGTGTGTGTGTGTGTGTGTGTGTGTGTGTGTGTGTGTGTGTGTGTGTGTGTGTGTGTGTGTGTGTGTGTGTGTGTGTGTGTGTGTGTGTGTGCGCGCTTCGTCTATGGCCCTGTAAAAAAATCTAAAGGGGTGGGGGGGGGGAAGTGGCTGGTTGGAGCAAGAAGCCCCCTTGGTGTGAATCCGGCTGGCACAGTGGGACCCCCCCCCCCCCCCCCCCCCCATCCATCCTCAACGGAAAAAATTAAAAGATGAACCCCTCCCCCCCTCCTCACCTCCTCTGCTTTGCAGCTAAATACAAAGAGTGGGAAAGTAGCCCACATTACAAGCTCCTTAAGGGTCAAGGACAGGGGCCGGTCTGAATGGCTTCTAAAGAGAGGGATTGTTGAATCACATAGCTAGCGATTATACCCTCTGTCATCTGGGTGCAGATTTGCTTCAGAAAGGGCTTATGGGGCTGTTGTATTATTTTTTTTTAACACAGAACAAGAGAACATCAAGTCGCAGGGACTGAATAAGTCGGCGAACAGACACACACTGTGAATTAATACAGACAGGACATCAATGGGAACAGGCCCGAGACAGATGTACCCCGGTGTAACCCTGGAAGAAAGAAAGTAGAAGACCATCAAAGTACCCCTACCGTTTATGGATTTTTCATATTAACACTAATTATGGGTGGATTATACAGTGCATGAAATATGACCAGGAGAAAAGATTGTAATAAAAATATTTCAATTTGATCACATTGTTTCAGAAGACAACCATCTACAAATGATGTTAATCCAACACTGATCAGTTACTTACAGTATGTCAGATCATGAAAAAATGTGTGGTATGAATCATGAAGACCCATGCTCTAGTGTTTCCATTAAATACATTTACATACATTTTAGTTATTGTTTTGCATATTGTTTTTGGGTCAAAAATAGATTTTATAGTTAATTTAATGTGGTTTAAAGAATATCAGCTCCTTAAGCATTAAAGAGTCTCCCTCGTATCTTCCCAACCGTAAACAGACAGACCTATACTGCTGAGGTGTGGTGTGCTAAACCTCCCAAAAAACACCATATCAGCGCAGTGTGCAGCTTGCTTCTGCCACTAATACAGTAATAGTCTATGGTATGGTTGATGTAGCCCAAAGCTATTTATTTTTTCTCTTTCTCCCTTCTTTACCTTCTCCATCACCTTTTCTCTCTCTCTCTCTCTCTCTCTCTCTCTCTCTCTCTCTCTCTCTCTCGTTTGGTTGAACTCTTGCCAGCAGTAATAGGTCTTCCCTCCACAGACAACAGTGCTCCATCTCACGCAGCTTTTGTCCTAGTTACAGGCTATTTTTATGGGAAATAATTAGACACATAACTGATTTAAATACAGCAAAGCCATGCTCTTTTGTCTCCAATTATTAAAGGCTGGATACACAATGGCAAAGGTGTAAGGTACGTGAAGTTGAACTGTGTGTTCACCCCCTCCTGGCTTAGCATTCGTTCATCAGAGACGGAGCATATAGTTATTCTTATTACTTATTCTTATATTTCATATTTCAATTTGGGAAAAGCCTTTTCCTTGGGTTGTGTGTGACCATGCACACACAACACATATGACCAATATGTGTGGGGGAGAATTGTCAATCAATTCTTAGATTAAAACTATGTAAACATTTAGCCTAAGGATGCATCTCAATAAATATTCATCCTCAGCCAGTGGGAGGGAAGGGATCAGCAATACCTTTGCTAGTAGTTTATGCAGTTGCCAACACAGCTCTACTTGGGATCTACCTTGAGACCTTTACAGAGACATCAGTGAAGGTGCATACATGTGTGGTTGGCTTTCACAGACTGCAGAATAGTGCAGGTAATTGCTATGGCCAGTGATTGAATTTGGTTGATAATAACCAAGGTTGGTGTAGTCGGTTTATGTCTTCCATTCCAGTGTTCGGTGAGACAAAAAGCATAGATTATATATAGGGCCGGCCCGAGGCATAAGCAAACTAAGCGGCTGCTTAGTTCGCTTTTTTTTTAATTCAAGTTCAGTAACCACAGTGTTTCACTTCAAATATGAGATTTTAAAATAGATTTGTGATTTCAGTACCCTCTGAGGTTAAAAATACACTGGTTTCAGGTAAAAAACAACTATATTAATACAGGGGTGGATGACCCTCTCAATGGGGCCCCAGATCAAATATTGCTAGGGAGTCAATGTTTTTGACTGCCTAGCAATAGACATATTGCAAATAGTTAACAACTCTCTCCAATCAGGCAATTTCCCAAAAGCCTTAAAAACCCCTTTTTAAAAAGCGGAGCCTAGATGTCTCTATTATTAACAACTACAGACCAATATCAAATCTACCCTTCATAAGTAAAATCATTGAGAAAGTTGTCCTCCAGCAACTTAGTGACTTCCTGGCATCAACTGGTTGCTATGACACCTTCCAATCTGGATTTCAACCCCTTCACAGCACCGAAACCGCCCTTATTAAAGTTGTAAACGACATCCGTCTTAACACAGACTCTGGCAAAATCTCAATACTAATTCTACTAGACCTCAGTGCTGCATTCGACACTGTAGACCATACAATACTTTTGGACAGATTAGAAAACTGGGTGGGGCTTTCAGGCACAGTCTTAAATTGGTTTAGGTCCTACCTACAAAATAGGAACTACTTTGTTTCCATTGGCAACTTTGTTTCAGAATCAACAAACATGACATGTGGAGTCCCACAAGGTTCGATCTTAGGACCCTCTCTATTCAACATCTACATGCTCCCACTAGGGTAAATCATGCAATATAACAATATTGACCATCACTGCTATGCTGATTACACGCAAATTTATGTATCGCTATCACCAAATGACTATCAGCCCATAGATCTGTTGTGCCAGTGCATTGAGCAAGTCAAAGACTGGATGTGTCGAAATTTCCTTCAACTAAATGAGGACAAAACTGAGATAATTGTATTTGGTGCTAAATCCGAAAGGCTTAAAGTTACCCAACACCTTCACTCTCTGTCCCTGAAAACCTAAATTAAAGCCAGAAATCTAGGGGTTATCATGGATTCAGATTTACATTTCGACAGTCACATCAAATCAGTTACAAAATCTGCATATTATCACCTTAAAAACGTAGCAAGACTTAGAGGAATCTTAAATCTACAATGCTTCTATCTATTTTTTATTTTATTACTAACTTTGCTTTTATTTTCTCACTTTCTAAAATGCATTTTTTTTTACTTCTAAAATGTTTTTTAAACTTTGCCTTTATTTTCTATCTATTTTACTTTTTACTTATCTATTATTTTATTTTATTGTATGACAATGTTTATATGTGAAGCACTTTGAGTCTGCTTTGTGTATGAAAAGCGCTATATAAATAAAGTTGCCTTGCCTTGCCTTACAGAATATGATATGTCTTAATAGGGCTTCCTTAATCATACAAAATGGGTTATGGATTGATGTCTGAATGTGGCCCCTCAGGTAAATATCACACAATATATGTGATGTTATATATCTAAAAGCCCTCTAAATCATGAAATTTTACTTATGCCACAATGTCTGTGTGGAACCCTGAATGTATCTAATCAACTATGGACCAAAATATAGGCTAGGCCTTTAAAGTAGACTTATGGTTTGTGGGCAGCTAAACCCAGTGCTGTATTAGTTTGCTTATGCAGGCCCTGCAAGTCAGGTTATAGGCTATGAATCTGAACAAGTTAAGGTTGCCCAGCTGGCCTTCCCCAAGATGTACCAGAATACAGGAAATTACATCTATTCAAAATTTTCTGGGGGAGGATCCCCAGACCCGCCCCACTCCCCCATTTACACCCACTTTTGCCCAAATTGGAGGAGGGGGGTCTTTATGCTTCTTTGCCCAGGGGGACAGTAGTTCACAATCCATTCCTGTATTAATGCAATTTTAATGTGACATGGTGTGCCATTTGTGTCAATAATCATCAAGCACAGATGACTCTGCGGTGGTGGGAGGGGGGGCCCCAAAGGCTTGAAACTAATTCTGCTTAGAGCCCCCAAAAGGCTTGGGCCGGCCCTGTGTATTTATATATATATATGAACACACACACACACACACACACACACACACACACACACACACACACACACACACACACACACACACACACACACACACACACACACACACACACACACACACACACACACACACACACAAAGCATGCAGCGGCATTAAATAATGTTCACTCAATTTTTTATTTTCTTTATTTGATTCACTCACACACAATAATTACACATCACTATGTGCATGTGTGCATCTCTGCCCTCGCTTTGGTGCACTAATCTAAGAAAATGAAATCCCCACCTACCTTCACACAAAAAGAAACATGGCCACTCTCCTAGGTGTGTATCTCCATTGAGCAGTAAGTAAAAGACTGCAAAATAATTAAAAAACAACAAGGTTCCAGCTAAAAACTGAAAAGGCTTCTTTCTTTCTCCCTTTGTTTCTTCCTGTTCTTCTCTCTCATCAAGCGCTTGGATTTAACAATTCCACATTTCCCCCAACGGACCGCCTCTGCAGAGAGCCTAACCCGTTTCTCCTAATTTCCCCACACCCATAATAGAAAAGGCTTGTGTTAAAGAGCATCATTAGTGCCAGGACATTTTTTTTTGTTTTCTTATTCTCAGCAGAAAGGAGAAGTGTTATCTGTGTCGGACAAACTTAACCCAATTAAGATCTGGTGGGGCGGAGGGGCTTGGCTCACAACCTAGCTGGGACCCAGGGCTGAGGAGCCTTAGAGTGCTCAGCCAACCAGCTAGTCCCAAAGCCAATTCCTATGCCAGCCTGCCAGCCAGCCTGCCAGCCAGCCTGCCAGGCCCTTAGCCAACTCCTTAGACAGTCAGCCAACCAGCCTAGCAGACAAGAAGCCACGCCCAAAGACACCTCCTCAGCTAGCCATTCAATCTGTTGACATGCATCTATTCTTAATGAGCAGAATAACAAAGTATGTAAACAAAAAAGTGTATCTATATGAGAAAGGAGGCAAAGATAACAACATAAATGCAAACATAAGCATATTTAAATATGTGTGGACCCTGTACTTTTAATTGGAAAGTCCAACACTGTGTCATTGTCTGCCCCATTGGCTATTTAAAGCTGTCTCGTAGAAGTAATTGAAAGATTACAAACCCATCCAAACCCCATAGCTTATTCAGCATTATATGTGCATGTCTGTATGCTACAATGTGTGAGACATGTATATTGGTCCCATATAAAATAACATTGAGTGTACATATGTGTTTTGCAACCAGTCAATCAATCAGCTAGAAAGCTAGTCAACATGTCATCCAATCAGCCAGTCGGCCAGTAACCCGTCCTCCTCATCAGCCGGTCCACCAATCAGCCAGGCCACGGGAAGCTTCGGAGCCAGCCTCACTCGTCTGCTAGCCGAGCAGGAGACAGCCACATAACCACGTTACAACTGCTGATGCTGCTAGCTGCAGGGAGTTCCTCACTCTGTTAGTCAACCCCTTGGCCGGCCGTCCCGGCCCTCACCCAACTGCACAGCAAGACAGCCAGCATCTAATCCAACCTCTCTGAGCATAGTTTATGCAGCAAAACTTCCAAGCGATATGTAACCCTGCCGGCTGTGAGAGCAGTTATACATAAGTCAAGAATACAATTTAGCATGGTGGTGAATGTGCTATTGGTTGGTTTTATGGTTTGCTTTTGCTTTTGACTGAACAGGGCCATCGCTATTGTTAACAATTTAGAGAGTATCTCTAGATCTCATCCAAACATGGCCTGCTGCATCACATACTGAAACATGCTCATAGGTCTCATTTGTGTAGCACTAAAACCTTTTGGCTGCCTAACATTACATTACACTACAAATTGGAAAGTGGATTTTGCCATGTGTAGCACATACATACTTATCGAAGTCTTTATGAAACCAAACTAAATACCTTGTCATTTGCCATTGTTGATGAGACATCTCCACTAATCTAAGTACTTATATATAATATATATATATATATATATATATATATATATTACACACACACACACACGCACGCCGCCTCCCCCATGAACCATACAAGTGAGATACATAGGCCTACTCGGTCAGCCAAATATGTTGATAATTAGTCTTGTTATTGGAAGGTGTTATCGCAATAATTAACACCCTAATGTGTGTATGTACGTGGGTGATTAAGTGAGGGAAGAGAGTGTGTGCGTGTGTGTGTGTGTGTGTGTGTGTGTGTGTGTGTGTGTGTGAGTGACACACACACACACACACACACACACACACACACACACACACACACACACACACACACACACACACACACAGTATAACTCAGCATGGGTCTCAGGTAACATTGCAACAGTTTTCCATTACACCGGTTCCTGTGAATTCTGACACAAAGGCACCGGAATAGCCAAAGTGATTGATATCCAGCCGTGTGGGATGAGATGATATACGGTGGCATGGAGGTAACTTGAAGAAAAAGAAACACGAAAACCGTGCCCGTCTGGGGGAGGACTAGGTCGGAGCAAAAAATATCGTTCAATAGAACAGGTGAACGTGAGAAGGAAAGTTAGGAAGCACATAAAAAAAACACTTTTGAACTTTGCTCTGGCGTGCGCCTTCACAGGCGACATCGAAGCCGCATATGGCGCAAGATAGGAGCGCAACCAACAAGCGTGTTTACACACGTGCACTCCAATCAGACAGTGTGGAGGCTGGTGTAATGAGGTGGAGATGGCTGTCCATTATTTCTTCCGAGTTGATGGGATCACAGCAGTCACAGCAGTCCGTGCACGGCTGGAAGAGAGGACGGCAGAGGCGTGAACCGAAAAACAGAAGACCTGATGCATCTTGTGTTTGTTTGTGGAGACAGTTACTTTATCTTCAGAATGCACATGCACGCGCGCTGGCCGGGCGTTCCGCTACCGTGTTACTTAGAAGGAGACGGGTCTCTATCGCCATCTAGCGAGTTCACCATTTTTTTGGCTCCAATTTCCATCGTCAATAAATATTTAATTAAAATATGTAGTCAATAATTAATAATTAATCACAAGAGAATATAGTCGCTTTAACTTAACCCCCACCCACCCACCCCCCCCACACACACACACAATCCCTTCCACTCACCTACTAGGCATACCTTTTCTCTGCATAGTGCAGTCTACTGCTATTATACAGTCTGATTCAATATCCACGTCTTCATGCTATCAGACGAATATTCATATGAATAAACCTGTGATAAAATTAAATGTAATATTTATTAATTATATATGTATTAATTATATATACATATAAAAAAAGTTAAGAATATCTTAAATAAAAGTGCTTGATCTATGAGAATACATATCTAACACTATAATGTGTATGGCGTGCCTTTAATGAGGACAGACATGTCTGTCTTGATTAGGGGCTGTGCCCCAGTCAGGGCTAACATTACACTGGATGTGACAACCAATGTGTTGGACTCAGAGGGGCATCTTAACTGACAATGCAGGCAAAACAATCCTGAGACCACTTTATTTCTTTACAGAATATACAACCAAGGTTGAATCCATCAACCAGATAAACAAAAACACTTCTGCTCTTACAATGATAAAAAAAATAACTCAAAAGATTGTTCTTTATGCAAATGAATATAATCAAGGGAATTTAACATACTTAGAACATTCACGTTAGGGCTGATGAAGGAAAACATTAAAGAACGGTTAGTGAATAAACAACGAACAAACGAAAATAAGATTCCTTCTGTATTATTTTCACGTGGGAGTGAAACATCTCCTTTGCTGGTGTGTGAACAAGGCAAATGGGAGACAGAAGGAAGTGGTTTTAGGAAGCATTGGCAGCAATGCTACCAATGCTGTTCATGTTGCAGAGCTGTTCATGGAAGCATGAACAGCTGTGCTACTAATAAGTGACCCGGTTGTTTGGGGGAGCTCCTCATGAGTGACAGATGCATGCTCACGCTCAGCGCAAATAAAAAAACAAAAACAAAATGGGCACATCAATTATGTACCAGTAAAACTAAAAGTTAAATTGAAATAACTGAGACACTGTTAAATTCATAAATTAAATGCTTCCCTCTTTTAAGGATGCCCATCCCTCACCCATGGTGGTGGGAATATGCTTAATGCTTAGTGATGCTTAGTGATTGTGACTAAGTGCCTAATAACTTTTGATAATACCTAGGGTCACCTTACCTTCTGGCTTTCATCTCTGTGAAAATGTCAAAGTAAAAGGGAATTCTATATACAATATATCAGCCTACTGAGAACCTTTGGATGTGAACCCACCCAACACCATCATAACCTTGGTTTTGTGTCCTTCAACATAACAGTTTGCAAGCAAGATGATGAACATTTGATTACATCAAACAAGTTCAACTTTAAATACAACCATGTCCATTTGCATTAATTTCACTGGTCTTCTGGCAACTAGGAATGGATAGTTCATTCCACTAGAGGACAGTATTTAGTTCTACAGAAATTTGAAATTATGAAGATGAAACACTATTCTTGGAGGGCATGTGTGCGTGTGCATGCCTATTTCAGCGCCTGGGGCCACTGGATCTTATATTGGGTCCACCTGAGCAAAACACAGAAAAAAAGGGGGGAAAATAAGACAGGTTAGATAAAAAGGTAAGAATTGTGTCTTGTATTCTCACTGTTAATGTCTGAAAAGTAAGTATAAATTAATAATGTGCGCTAATTATATATGTAATATATTTAAGTTTACAAGTATCTTTGGAACATAGCAGATAAGACTCAATTATCTCATAAAAAAATGTATGAGTATTTTTACATCAATAACCTGGTACAGGCATAAGCGGGGTGTGGGGGCGAAGGCTCTTCAGTGAGGGAGGGCCCCCTCTGGCCCCATGAGGACTGCCACGGGGGCCCTGGTAGTATTGTGGAACATGGTTGTGTGGGGGCCCATGGGGGCGAGGGCCGTTATAGGGAGTGTGTAAAGACGGTGGGCCGCGAGGAGGTGCGGGGCCAAGATGAGCCCCATGGGGGGGGCCGTGGGGCGGGCCCGGGGCCCGATGCAGTGATAACAGGGGAGGAGGCTTGGTTTTGGGATAGGAGCCTGAGGAGAGAGAGAGAGAAACTGTTAAAGTCACGTCAATCAAACTGTTAAAGTCACGTCAATTTTCACGTCTATGAAAGCGTACTGCAGTCATGCATTACAATACTGTATTTTTCGATTATTATTATTAATAAATAATACCTAGTCACCGATGTAACTGGTAAGGAATTATGAATAGAGCATGTGTATAAAGCACAGTCCGACCTGACGGAGACAACAGCGGTCCGGGCTGCGGCTCCCCAGCAGGACCAGCCAGGGGCCCCCCAGGCCCCCCGGGCAGGGTTAAAGGGGCGCTGGGCGGAGTAGGGAGCAGGGGAGGAGGTTTCCCCAGGCCGGGAGGTAACATGTTGCCCCTCTTCCCATCTGTGGTGGAAGCTGAGCAGGGAACAAGAACAGTTTAAGAAAAAGAAAGAAACGTGTGCGTGCGCACGTGTGTGTGAGCGTGTGAGCAGGGGGGTGCAGTCGGTCCCACCTTGCATATGGTCCTGGCGAGAGCGCAGGTACTGGGAGACAGTGGCCAGCTCCTCGGGGTACAGGTGCACACCCTCCGCCAGCAGCATCAGGAGCTGGCGGGTGTCAGACGGCACGGCGTGCCGCTCCACCTTCTGCCGGTCCAGGAAGTCGCTGAGCAGCTGGGAGGCCCGCGCGGCCATGTCCGCCGGCTCCTTTGGGGGCCGCTCTTTGACGAGGCCCCGGTTGTACTCGGCGGCCACAAAGTCCATGGCTTGGTCCTTGGGCATGTTGCGGTGGACTACAAGTGACGGAGGATCAGCAGGGTTACTTTGGACAGCTTTCGGGGATTCAAGGAGAGGTTGATTACACTTAGAAAATGGTATTTAATGGAAAGAAAATTGTGATAGTTTGTGATTATGCTTATTTTATTGCATTTATTATTAGGAAAAGGAATATAATTAACTGCTATCGTTTCCGTAATATGTTACAAAGTATATATGTGGGTGTAAGTTTTATTGTAGTTATGAGCTTCTTTGAAAGAATGATGTGCTGTGAACAATTATTTGTGCTTTTGTGGCATTTTAGTGTGCAGTATTATCTTATTAGCTTAAGTTATTATTAAACAGGGTTTGTGGCCTTTTAGTTGATAGGCCTTACATATAAAAGTTAAAAAGTCCCGCCCGATTTCTGCAGTTTTACGAGCCAATAGTAAAGAAGTACTATGGAATTTAGCTAGGATGTGTTTTTTTATATACCCATTATCATAACTGTTTAGTTTAGTTTTTAATAGTACATGTGGAAATCTTTACATGGTCTGCTAAATCAAATTGTGTGAGATCTCTCCATTCATGTCAATGCTGTAAAATTACAATGAAAATTAAGAGTCCTCCTCAACGTTATTTTGTCTTTCACTATTTAGTTTGGTCGATCACCACGAAATGAAACAAATTCACAATGACAATATGAACTACTCCTCTCGTAGTGTTTTAAGAAGCATTAAAGTGTTTTCAAAACTGGTGTATGTGATTGTTTTTTCCGGAACTACATTTGATTAAATGGGGTGTGTGTGAACAAAACTTTTGCAGTTTAATTTGAAGGAAATGGAAGGTTAGAGATTTACCAATATTTTTTGACTTACATGTGAGATTTTTTGCACAGGTATACAAGGAAACATAGGGTTGATCGTCATTGTTGATGTCAAAGATAAGATTCATATTCAAGTGGATGTGATGAAGATCAGTTTTTGAAGACATTGTCTTAAATGCATTTCTTGCTAAATTCATCAAGGGGCCTAACTTTTGGCACGATGATGCAAGTATAGAGTCCTTACCACGGCCATTTTATTTGTTTTGTAGGGGGTGAGGGAGAGGGGTTGGTGGCGGTGGGGAGTTAGGGACTTACTTTTGAGGGACTCTGAGAATATGATTACAGTGCAGGAGGAGAGAGCTACGTTTGTGTGCTCCACCAGAATACATAACGGGGAGCCGTCTGCCCGGATGTCCTGCAGAGCCCGGGTCAGGCCCGACTCCGCCTGAAGGTAGAGCATTTCCACTGACAGGCCACGCTCCTGCAAACACTCGCCTAGTGACTTTGGGTAATCCCTTTGGGAGGAAGAAAAACACTTTGTTAACTTACTCTGCATGTATATAGCTGGTGAGTGAACCACCACGGGTGATGGCCCGGGTCAGTGCAATACGACTAAGCACGGGCGGAGGGATTGGGGAAAATCTCAAGACAAGTTAAAACCGTGGACTGACGATTTGGAATTAATTAACGAGTCGTGAAGCCACAGTTCATACGTGATACGTTTTAGGGCAAAATAAATTTACATTTTGCATTGAAAGCAACAGCAGGATGTGCTGGACCCAGAGGTTTGAAATGAATATAAATCCATATTTTGCTGTAAATGAATAGCAAGTAATATTTGTCACGTATTTACATGATGCATACATATCCAAATTTGAACACAGAGCATCATGGTTACATAAAAATGGCAATTTATTCTGTCTAGGAATCAATGCTTTCAAAGTGGATTATATATGTAATTTCTAAGTTTAGAATAACCTTATAAAAAAAGTCAAATTAATATATTTCTTGATAGGGCTCATGTGGCAACAGGACCACATGAATAATAACGTTTGTAATGCGTGTCAACATCCTTATTTATTTTGTATGAAATGGTACAATGATGTTTGAGACAGTAGTCCTGGAATGAGAAAGATAACAATCAGTCTCTTTTCTGCCAGTTAAACTTTTTTTCAAATCAAGGTTATCAATTTTATAAATCACGCATACAAAGGTTGTTTAGTAAAATGAGAGGATTATGTGTGCAGCACTGATTTAGCTCAGCAATAACTGGAGGTAAATGTTAGAATAGGTTGCGTGTCCACAATGTATTTGCATATTTTCTGCAGCAATATTTGTACTTCTGGTCTGCCCAGTTTCATATTATGATATTCACAACGAGTTCCTTTATGAATGAATTTTTTTTGTGCAATTTTGTGTGATATTCTCATCAACGTCAGTATTTGTATAAGAATACATTGACTGTTGCAATAGTTTAATATTGATGTATAGGTAATATTTTTTTATTATTAATACATTTATTTAACAGGTAGTTCACTTGAGGTTGCACAAAAACCTTCCTCATTCATTATTTGGGTATTTATGTAGTGGTTCACTTTTGTCATTTGATGCTTGGGTGCATCTGCTGGTGAAATGAATTACCCTGAAAAAGGGTAATCTAAGGCATATTATAGGATATCACACTGAAGTGATTGACAGTGGGAATCTATGAGCACAATGGGATACTGCTGGCCTTTTGCAATCAACTCATTTTGCTTAATACTCTTTGTTGTGACAGATATTCAGTCACAATATCTGTCACAACAATTGATTTGATTTGGCGGAAAAGTTGGCGGAAAAGTTACATGGTAAAATATTTATTGTGCATGTTTATTTATTAATCTGTGTTTAGGGTTAGGTCAGGTAAGTCTTATGAAATTTCGTCCTCTGACTAACTTATGCCTATTTCAGGGTCGGGCAGTCAAGGTCAGGTTTTGCAGAAGTTGTCCAAATAGACACAGTTTGGGATATTTCAGAGAACGCTGCATAATGCATCCCTTTGTTTTCTGGTAGGTACGTGGGTGATGTATAGGCAGAACATGTGACTTGTAGCCGCATACACGAAGGACTCTGTCCAGACCAGGGTTTTGATGGTTGTCTACATCTCATTCCATCATCCGTTCCCAAGGGAAAACTTCCTTGCATCCCAATCTGACAACCTTTTGCAAATTGCGATTTAAAGAGAGATTCAAAACTCTTGGGTCAAAAAGGACCAATGTGCTAAATTATTTGTTTTAATTAGCAAAGCATCCAAATATTTTATAGTTTTATCACATATATATTATATATTTTAGCCGGAAGTAGCGTTTGTTTAAGTCTCTACTTGTACTTTCTATGATAAATGACAATCCAAAAGGAAGGCTCCTACAGGCGGGGGCACCTATATCCACAATGTTTTGTTAGAACTTGGTAGCTCACAACTCACATGCACTGATTGGTGATGGAGAGCACCACACAATCTGCCGGCTCCTTCTCATCCTGGACCTGCCTGTAGAACCTCTGGTATAAGGCCTTGCGTCTGTCTGTGGGGCTGTATCCCTCAGTCTTGGCTGAAGGTGGGGAGAAGGAGAGAAAGTAGTTGACAAATGTTCAGGTTTCGAGGACAAAGGATTTTATTGACAATGGCACAATGAGAAAATAGTAGAAGCCTGCTAGCCGCTAAATAATAAAAACAAGAAGCAAGTAAAGATAGAAGTTTTCAGAAATGTACAGCGGGACAATTTACCATGTCTCTATTAGGGATGGGTCAGAATATTCGATTATTCGTTCCCGAGGGTCAAAGCCGATTTTTTACATTTGGACCGTTAACATTTTTTCCCATTCAAATAAACAAGAATTAACGGACAGAACTAATGTTGGTTCTGTAGAACTATTCGTTTTTTTTATTATTATTAATCATGTACAAAAAAACAATATACACAAGCATAAATATTAATATATGCAACACAAACACTGATCACTGTTAAAGTTTTTTTGCGTTTAAGATATTGAGTGATTTATTGCCGATGATTCATGGTTGCCTTTGTGAATGTGGGCACACATCGAATAATCGATTATTCGTTCATACCACCCACTGATTATTCGACCATGAAAAATTTGAGTTATTCACATCCCTAGTCTCTATCTTGCCATCCATGCAAATCAACAGCAGGGGTCTGTGACTTGAAGTACTTAGACCATATATTGTATAAAATGAACGACTGCTGACTGTACACTCAAAAACATACAATAATTGCCAGTAGTAGAATATAATAAAACTTCTGAATTAGGGATGTAAACGGTTAATCGACTATCGGTTAATTGTCGAAAATAATTTAATCGATTAAATTAAATTAATTGTAGGTTAACGCGGGATAACCACGTTAACCTACGGGATAGGTTAACGCGGTTATCCCGCGTTACGAGACACCCGCGGGTTTCTCGCGGGCGGCGAGAGACCCGGCACATAAACATGAGGCGATCAAAACGGAGTGGAGTATGGGAGCATTTCAAACTTAATGATGACAAAGACGCTCAATGTAAACTTTGCGGTACTACGTTTAAGTTCAGCAGCTCTACGAGTTCGCTAAGATACCACCTTCAAAACCTGCATGCAGCCGTGTTGCAGGGAGGAAGTCCATCGCCTTCACAACCGACTATCGCCGCGGTGATGGGAAGGCGAGTATGCGACGACAGGAAAGCTGAGGGCATTAGGCCTACTCAGACGATTTGCGGCATCATGATCGAAAAAGATATGATGCCAATTAGCACCACTGACGGCGAGGGATTTCGGGAGTTAATACACTTCATGGAGCCAGGTTATAATATCCCTTCTCGAGCGACCGTAACTACCCGCCTGGAAGCACGCTACAAAAACTAAAATCTGAACATGTATTCTCAGCAGCTGGCCTCACTGTAAACAGGCTGCGCACACGACTTACTCTAGACAATGTTAATATGCTTATTTTCCTGAACAAAAATACAGGGGTCTAGGTCAGGAGTCTATTGAAAACACATTGAGACAGGAATGTTTTTGTTTCAGGAGAGGTAGCCTATATCTTAATTTAATTGTTTAATAGAGGCCCTCTAATTTTACTGTCACCTTCCTCAGGGATTTAAGCTGTGTTCAGTACTACATGTTATGTTAAGTTTCCAGGGCTAGTGATCTTACTGTTACCTTTCTCAGAACAAGGGGGATTCTTAAGTGCTGCTGCTAATGTTTCAAGTTTTTTTTATACTTTACCAGATAATTATATGTAGGCTTAATGTTGTGTAGGCTAAGCCCATATTGTATAGATTTAAAATGTTATGTTGCTTAATGTTTCACATGCAACAGGTGAGCCAGTGCACAATTATTTTTTATGTATTTAAATTTTCTGTGCAGAATTTTGGTTAAATGCCATTATCTGTACCGTATTCCAACAGGTACAATAAAACATTAATTGAGGAATATAACGTGCATTTTTTATTCAGTATATAAGCAACATTTTGCTTTACGTTAAAGACACCATGAGAAATGTATGTTCTCAGGAAAAAAGCCGCTTATCAGTTAATCGTTAATCGATCGATAAGGTCAATCAACTAACGATTAATGAATTAATCGATAATTTGCATCCCTATTCTGAATGCTTTGTTGGAGAGCTCAGCTGGAACAACCAGAACCAATACATTTCCATACACAATTTAAATGTCCTATTAAGTGAGTACTCACCATTTGGTGGTCGCTGATATCCTTCAAACTGCATGTTGCTACTGTACTTGTGCTGCTGTTCTAGTTCTTCATAACTACAAAGGGGAGAAATGGTGGCACCAGATAACATCAAGAAGCATGCACTAATCTCATATTCGGTCACCAACACATTCGCTGCGAAAGTAACTCATTTAACGTGCCAAAACGCAAGGTGTGTATTAGGTATGCATACCTATATAGAGTATATGAGAAGTTTAAAGACTTCGATTTGATGACTGAAACGGTCAATTATCTCTAATGTTATGCGTGTCACGCAATAACAGGTACAAATATAAATTGCTCATTCATGCGTAAGAATAGTTTAGTAATATTTGTCGAATAAAACATTTTATTTACTCCCACCTTTTAAGTATATCCTTATGCTCCTCTGTTCGGTCCTCCCGTGTCGGGTAAGGCGCTGGTCTTCGAAACGATCGGTGTGTTTGACTACTGGAAAAACAAAGGACAATCATTTGTATTATCTTGTGACCTAGCTGTTTGCGCGTATCACATTATCAGAGTATTTAATTTCCCATTGTTTTGCAGAGCGTCTAGCTATCGTATTTAGCATGGTATCTCGTAATGCTAAATACACTAACCTTCCATTTGGTGTAGATTGTGGTCGCCTGCCAGTGCCAGAAGATTTCGCCCACGAAGACATTTTATCTCCAAATAACACCGCGGAATATACAGTTATCTTCTAATTTAACATGTAGTCGTTCTTTCTTGACACAGCGAAATAAGTGTTATGCACCGTTCCTGTGAACGAGGTTAGTGATGCGATTGGCTACTTTAACAAGGTCCGCTGGTATTGGTTGCAATCCTTTCGTTCCTATTTATACCCGCCCCCATACAAAATTCCTCTGATTTTGATACTCATAAGCAACGGCAACATATTAAACTTGTAAAAGTAAAGTGTCCATAATACCATACCAGCATTTGTGGACGCACATGTAGAAATCAAATATTCATTAATTTGTTAATATCCTCTCTTAGGATGACGTCTGTGTGTGTTTTAAGAACATTGCTATGTGTTATGCTATGCTTATGGATGACACAAGGCTAATTCATTAGGCCTACACCTTTTCTCCTTTGAAATACAATTTTAATGTCAGCTTTGATTATATATATATATATATATATATATATATATATATATATATATATATATATATATATATATATATAATCACTATTATATTTCTGTTATTCTGTAGGCTATTCTTATAACCATGTTTAAGAGGCCTGACTCCTTAAAGAACTGTCTTTGTCTTCACTGTATGGTTATTTTATAATTGCAAGTAACTTCTTAATTAAAAAGGACCAATGTGCTCAATTATTTGTTTTAATTAGCAAAGCATCCAAATATTTTATAGTTTGAGTTTTATCACATATAGATTATATATTTTAGCCGGAAGTAGCGTTTGTTTAAGTCTCTACTTGTACTTTCTATGATAAATGACAATCCAAAAGGAAGGCTCCTACAGGCGGAGGCCAACCTATATCCATGTTTTGTTAGAACATGGTAGCTCACAACTCACATGCACTGATTGGTGATGGAGAGCACCACACAATCTGCCGGCTCCTTCTCATCCTGGACCTGCCTGTAGAACCTCTGGTATAAGGCCTTGCGTCTGTCTGTGGGGCTGTATCCCTCAGTCTTGGCTGAAGGTGGGGAGAAGGAGAGAAAGTAGTTGACAAATGTTCAGGTTTCGAGGACAAAGGATTTTATTGACAATGGCACAATGAGAAAATAGTAGAAGCCTGCTAGCCGCTAAATAATAATAATAAAAAAAAGTAATAAAAAGTAAAGATAGAAGTTTTCAGAAATGTACAGCGGGACAATTTACCATGTCTCTATCTTGCCATGCAAGATATGCAGGGGTCTGTGACTTGTAGTACTTTATTGACTATATTGTATAAAATGAACGACTGCTGACTACACTCAAAAGCATACAATAATTGCCATTAGTAGAATATAATACAATTCCTGAATGCTTTGTTGGAGAGCTCAGCTTGAACAACCAATACTTGCCAGAACCAATACATTTCCATACACAATTTAAATGGCCTATTAAGTGAGTACTCACCATTTGGTGGTCGCTGATATCCTTCAAACTGCATGTTGCTACTGTAGGCCTACTTGTGCTGCTGTTCTAGTTCTTCATAACTAAAAATGGGAAAAATGGCACCACATAACATCAAGAAGCATGCACTAATCTCATATTCGGTCACCTACACATTCGCTGCGAAAGTAATTCATTTAACGTGCCAAAACGCCAAAAGGACAATAATTTGTATTATCTTGTGACCTGGTTGTTTGCGCGTATCACATTATCAGAGTATTTAATTTCCCATTGTTTTGCAGAGCGCTCTAGCTCAGAGCGTCCTTTTTAGTATTGTTCGAAATAATAGAAGAAGCCACCAATTATCTATAACAAGGAAGAAAACATACTTGCTGTCTATATGTTAGCATGAAGTCAATCATGTTACTCCAACAAAGCTCTTTTATATATGCCAAAAACAATACATTACAGAATCATCAAAGTTGAATTAGTGAGTAGACTTATTTCCATGATTGCACAATAGGCTCTATATTATGGTTTAATTATGAATGATTTGGTCATTTTATATTGAACAGAGTATTATCATTATTGTAGTAGAACCCAGTTGGGCAACAGCTTAAACTACCATTATTATTGATATAATTAAGCATATTATCTTTCCGTATTGTTGTCATGGTTGTTGTTGTTGTTGTTGTTTTTCGTGCTGATAATTGTGATGGTGTTTAAGGGTCTTGTAAGTTATTGTGCATTTCTTTCTCAATTGTCATCGTAGGCCTATATAAATTGACATTGACTGGTTAAAGTCCTATGTATTCTTCGCTTCATGCCCATTGGTGTGTTGTCTTCAGTTCAGTTATAGACATGCACGCGGGCAACTTTTATTATTATCACGAGAACGAGCAAATGCTCGTACATTCGCTGTGAACGCGCAATGGCAGTGACAGTCGCCATTTTATTTTTTAAAAATCTAACTGAATAGGACGCAGAGCGACACTCATATTTCGATAAGTTTGGCGGATGAAACAGAAAGACGGATGAAAATCTAATTCATTTTTTTGAAAGAATGGTGAGTTTTCTACTGAAGATGCTAATCCCATAGTTCTAGTTTTCTAACGAAACTCGCCAGGGAGACTGTAGCTCGCAGTGTGATAATGGGGATTCACTGTGTTGGTCACTAGCACGGGGAGCCTACGGAGCCGAGCAGCTAGCTCTCGTTAGCTAGGCTGGCAAGGCAACACTCGCGGCCCTGCAGCCCGCGGCCTCTGCGTTTCCCGTGGTCGGAGCGAGGCGAACGGGCCCGACCAGCTCATTATATATCCTGCTAGACACACGACTGGATATTTATACAATGTAATGCAATTGGATGTTTTGAACAATCGAAGTTAGGTCTGTATCCCCCGTATAAGTGGACGCCACAATGCTACGTTAGCTTCCATGAGTGTCAGTGCTATGCTTTTTAGCATTAATGTAGCTATTAAAGGAGTGTGAATGGTTGTTTTTTTCCCCTCTACATGTGAAACCCTGCGTGACATTAAGTTCATTGTTGCAATGAGACGTTTGTTTTCAGGGGTTCTATTTTGTTTAATTTCCCCGTGTGGGTGAACAGTATGTGGCCAAAGTTGAATTGTTAAACATGTTGGTTATAATGATATATTAAACATCCGTATTCACCTCGATTGTAATATAACCTACAGAAAGGAGAGAGCCATCATATTGTATGTTATAAAGTCATAGGTTTGTACGTTCCGCAATGTGCTGATAGCCCGTGGATAACGTTGCTCAAAACCTACGTGATCTTGTTCTTTGTTTCCATTGGTGGCTTAAACTAAGGTCACTTGGTATGAAGGAAACGTGTTTATTATTATTTTCTGTCGAGTCTTGGGGTAAAATAACATAATGCTATGTATCAGTTGTTAAATGGGCTTAAATTCACTTGTAACAGTAATTGTAGTATAACTAGGCTAGTGGGTTAGCGTCATGATTTACTCCTGCTGTCGAGGTTTAGCATAGGCTAGACGATTATTGATAACACTAGCCGTTCAAAAACAGTTTTTCATGTGTTGATAGAAAACTCCACAAGTCTTAACACACGTTGTTTATACGAAACTTAAAGGAGCTTTTCGATTTTTTATTAATTCACGCGAAGACGTCTTCCGACGCGCGTCTTGATCAGTGACTTTAGCAGGCCTCAAAGCCTTTGCAAAATGTTTTAGTTGTTACCCTTTTTGTAAAATACCTGCAATGTGTTCTGATGTTGTTATTCTGTCAATTCTCAGCATCGTTTGACGTTATTTCTGTAATGACCTCCCAATTTTCCCATTCCAGACGCTGAACATGACTGTAAACTGAGGGACTCTCCTTAGAGCCAGGAGCCACGGACTAATATCATTTGGAAGACAATATCAACAACTTTTTTCTGGGGGGGGGGGAGCAGAAGTAACCTATCATTGAAGGGACAAAAGGGGAATAATGGTGATTTTGCGCCGGGCTCGGCCGCCTGCTTCCGCCCCAAACAGCAATGAATCTTGACTCGCTCTCGCTGGCTTTGTCTCAAATCAGCTACCTGGTGGACAATTTAACGAAAAAAAATTACAGAGCAAGCCAGCAGGAAATACAGCATGTGAGTATGGGCAATACAACTGGTAAAACACGCGTGGATAGTAGGGCAGCCATCCAATCAATGTGTATTTGTTTAAACACCTTGTTAAAAACATGTTGTTTTTTATCTGCCAGATTGTGAATTGTCACGGCCCTGAGGCAGACAGGCATCTTCTTCGCTGTCTCTTCTCTCATGTGGATTTCAGTGGCGATGGTAAAAGCAGCGGCAAGGACTTCCATCAGGTATTTTCCAATAACAATGTTTTCTCAATAATACTATACTCTCTTAATATGTATAATATCTTTCTCAAGAGGATGGTGTATGTTACCTGTATACATGCAATATTAATCGAAGGCTACATTTGAAATGTTTCCTGGGGCCAATGTAATATTGATAGACGTACATTTTGTATGATTACAGCCTTTGGTCACAACATTTAATCACTTTAATAAAAAAAAATTCTCTCTACCAAAGACACAGTTTCTGATCCAGGAGTGTGTGTCGCTGATCTCGAAGCCAAACTTTATCTCTTCTCTGTGCTACGCCATTGACAATCCCCTGCATTACCAGAAGGTAAGATGTACTGGTTGTACTAGGTGTTGTTTACAGTCATTGATTTTCAAGATGTGAGTTAAAGCAAGATATTTTACTGAAAGTAAAAATGCAGTAAATGGTCAGTAAAATGCAGTCCAAATTTGCTCTGGCAAAAATGTAAGGCCCTATGAAGAGGCGATCTGTATTTTAATAATTTCACTACAAAATTCTTGAATGTATATTGAATAGTTGTTATTTTTCTGATAAGAACTCTTACTCTTGTATGAGACGACTCATCACATTGTCTTTTTTTAAAATATGTAATTTTTGTGTTTCAGAGTTTGAAGCCTTCAGCTCATTTATTTACTCAGCTGAGTAAAGTTCTGAAGCTTAGCAAGGTCCAAGAGGTAAATCAGCTTCACTGTTTCTTTATTATATTTATGGCTCAACACTCCCACCCAATTGGGCACTGTGCGCATTTTCTTTTGACAATGTTTAGTTTCTTTAGCCTCTACTGCCATCTTATTTCAAGCAGATGACCTTTAAGCACGTTGTTGCTAATAATTTTATTCAATGGTTCTCTTCAAAATAAAATCGGTTGACGCATAGAATATTCTTAAATACACTGAAAACATTGCACTTCAATTGGTAAAATCCTGAATAATAGTAGGGGATTTTACCAATTGACACTGGCTTGAAAAGAGTGGTTGAACCAGTGCCACTTATTAACTATTTGTTTGTCATTCTAATTTTCACATTATGGAAAAACACACAGAAGTATCATGCTTTGCTCTGTGTGTAACATTATCTTTCAATGTATTTCCTTAGGTGATCTTTGGCCTTGCCTTGTTGATCTCCAGCATCACAGACCTTCGAGGTTTTGGTAAGTAGATAAAATCGTTTGATGAATTCTTATTATCTACCCTGGACCCTGCTTGATCAGCAGCAGTTTAAAGAGAGCTACAGAAATATCATCCATGTTCATCTCCTAATCCCTGCTATTTAATGTTTTACTTTTAGCGGCCGTCTTCGTCAAGCAGAAGCTTCCAGACCTTCTGCGGTCATACGTAGACGCAGACCTTGGTGGAAATCAGGAAGGTGGCTTCCAGGACATTGCCATAGAGGTCCTGCACCTGCTCCTCTCCCATCTGCTGTTCGGCCAGAAGGGAGCCAGTGGTGTAGGGCAAGAGCAGATTGAGGCCTTTCTCAATACTCTCTGCAGAGGTAATTCGAGAGGATTTAAAAAATACTGGCAGTTGTCCAGTTAACAAAGTAGGGGTGTATGCGAGGAAACAACCACTTGTTTGAGCTAACCATCAACTAATACAAAATGTTATCGTAAATCCTATCTTGTGTATACATGTTATGTGTCACCGTTGTCGTGCAATGTTGTTTAGAGACTATAGTAAGTTTGTTTGCTAATGTTTAGGGGCTGGCCCGTTTTGCAGAGGTCTCCATGTGTCTTTATTTTAAGAAATATATTTATAATAAGAAATATTTTTTATATTACACAAATGGGCACACTCCTTTTAAAAATAATAATTGCCTGCATCAGTAGTACAAAGACCTAATTGCCACATAATCAGATGCTGGAAATGTCCTCATTTTTGATAACTGTCATTTATTGTCTTTCAGATTTCCCCCAGGAGCGCTGCCCTGTGGTGCTTGCACCACTGCTGTACCCTGAAAAACGGGACATTCTGATGGATAGGATCCTACCAGACTCTGGAGAGTTAGCCAAGACCATGATGGAAAGTTCTCTTGCAGATTTCATGCAAGAAGTTGGCTATGGCTTCTGTGCAAGGTATGTCGTTAAACTCATTAAGCTAATACTTTGTGAGAATCTCTTCACTTATTGTGGGGACCAGATAATTTATGTTACTATGGTAATAAAAGTACGATGGATTTCATTACAGCACTTAGATGACATACATTTATCCTTGCACCTCAAGCAGAGTCAAGATTTTTCATTGCTCTTAAATTCACATTAGTTCTCAACTAAGAATCTGTGTTTTAGTTTGGAACTGGGAAGTAACATCTCTGGAACATAGTCATCTACCCTCTACATGTCTCTTCTTCATCCTCTCCAGTATGGACGAGTGCAGGAACATAATCCTTCAGTATGGGGTGAGAGAGGTGACGGCCAGCCAGGTAGCCAGGGTCCTAGGCATGATGGCTCGTACTCACTCCGGCCTGGCTGATGGCATTCCACTACAGGTAAACAAGAATGTTTGGGGATAAAGCTACCGTCGACATACGATTTGAAAAAGCCTAATTTGATTGGTAATGCTTCCCTTCGTCTTAACTCATTGTTTGTCTCCTCCAGTCCATCTCTACTCCAGGAAGTAGCATCTGGAGTGATGGGAAGGACAAAAGTGATGGCTCACAGACACACACCTGGAATGTGGATGTTTTCATTGATGTGGTCAAAGAAGTGGCAAGTCATTCATCTACTTCATCATCATAACATCCATCCAATTTCTTTGCTATACTTCTTGTTTGGTCAAGTGCTGGTGGGTCTTGAAGTTTCATAGTATGTAACTTAATTTTTCCTCTTTGCTTTAGAACCCCAATCTAAACTTCAAGGAGGTGACTTATGAATTGGACCACCACGGCTTCATGATCCGGGACAGTAAAGGCCTGAAGATTGTGGTCTGTGGCATTGTGAGGGGCCTGGCCATGGAGCTGTTCCCTGTTGATCTCATCTATAGACCATGGAAACATGCCGAGGGACAGGTACCTCATCAAGACCTTTAAACAAACATGCACACATTTATGCATTGTCTTATGATGACTTAATATCATGCACTTGCATTCTGTATTTAACATGTAGAATGATTAAAAGATGTGTATATTGTCTTGGGAAACGATTACCGGTTGTGATTAGTTGTATCTTCTATCTTCTCCAGCTGTCGTTCATCCAGCATTCCCTGATGAGTCCAGAGGTGTTTTGCTTCGCAGACTACCCATGTCACACAGTAGCCATTGACATCCTCAAGGCGCCACCTGAAGATGACAATAAGGAGATTGCAACCTGGTATGGATTTAATTGCCTGCTCTTGACACAATAGAAATGTGATTCTTTAGTTTTGTTAGTTTGATTTTATTTAACTCTATAATAATGTAGTTGACCAAAATTTAAAATGTCTAATTATCCTAAATTATCTCTGCCCCCTCGGTTTACAGGAAAAGCCTGGACCTGGTAGAGAGCCTACTCAGACTGTCAGAGGTTGGCCAGTATGAGCCGGTGAAGCAGCTGTTCAGCTTCCCCATCAAGCACTGCCCAGACATGTTGGTTCTGGCATTGCTGCAGATCTCCACGTCCTGGCACACACTTCGCCATGAGCTAATTTCCACCCTCATGCCTATCTTCCTGGGCAACCACCCCAACTCGGCCATCATCTTGCACTATGCCTGGCATGGACAGGTAAGTGCATATGAACTCCGTTGCATCCATTTTTAAATTCCTGTTTATATATCTACACTTGTGCTGGACAGCTTCTCATTTCCACAACGTGAAGAGATCAACTTTTCCAACCTGGTCTGTATAATATTTAACATGCTTATATATATTTTTATTTTAGGGACAGTCTCCATCTATCCGCCAGCTAATCATGCACTCGATGGCTGAGTGGTACATGAGGGGCGAACATTATGACCAGGCCAAGCTCTCTCGTATCCTGGATGTGGCCCAGGATTTGAAGGTACATTCAAATAATCATTAACTACCAAAGAGATTACGCTTTTCTACCTGCCAGTTTTATATGGCCCCTTTTTTATCTGGGCCTCCCAACTGTAATATATGATCATGAACATGACCTTATTGGAGGTCCAACTAAATTTAAGACGGGTTGATGGATGATGTGTTTTCAATAATGATCTTTTTCCTCCCTCAGTCTCTGTCGATGCTGCTGAATGCTACTCCGTTTGCCTTTGTTATTGATCTTGCTGCACTTGCCTCTCGCCGTGAATACCTCAAACTAGACAAATGGCTGACGGATAAAATACGAGAGCACGGGGTAAGTCCTGAAATGCATATATTGTTGAAATTTATTGTTTTTAATTTAAAAAAATCAATACATTTACCAGTTATGTTTTTTTATTTGTGTATGGAATACAGGGCACAATGACCAGTGATAGAAAGCCTAACTTTGTCCAATGTTATTTATTTTATTTTTCCTTGTTCAGGAGCCTTTTATTCTGGCGTGTGTGACGTTCCTGAAGAGGCGCTGCCCATCCATCATGGGAGGTCTGGCTCCAGACAAGGAACAGCCCAAAAGCGCCCAGCTGCCTCCGGAGACGTTGGCCACCATGCTGGCCTGCCTACAGTCTTGTGCTGGGTAGGATATCAGTCTTGCAATCAATTAATGTTTTATTTATGCTATATTATCAGGTGGCACCACTTTGTTTAAATGGTAGTAGACCCAAATCAGCTAGACTGTCATAGCCATCTCGTAGTGCCTGGAGTGCTATCGCAGCAGATTGAGGAGAAGCACCTTGTGTGTTAAACATTGTCCCGGTTATATTTTTTCCCCTGAAGGAGTGTGTCCCAGGAACTGTCTGAGACTATTCTCACCATGGTGGCTAACTGCAGCAACGTGATGAACAAAGCCCGCCAGCCACCACCAGGAGTGATGCCCAAAGGCCGCGCACCCAGCACCAGCAGCCTGGATGCCATCTCTCCAGTACAGGTATCACACAAGCAGACCATTCCCCCCCTCCAATAAGACATGTTTAATGTTTGTCTATTTCAGTTTTGGGCCATTCCATTATCCAGTTAATGGGGCAGTTCTCATTGAGGCATGAAGATTCATCGTCTTATTCATGAAGTGGTTAAGTTCAATTGAAACCTGACGGGTGCTTAATCTTTTATGCAACTCTTTCTTGCACAATGCAAACTGCTTTATCATTGTCATCATCCCAGATGGGAGTATTTCTTTGAAGATTACGGTGAAAAAGCGGATGGCCTTTTAATAATGTATTTGACTAAACGGGTAGTTGTCCACAGACTTGCAAAGAAAACATTTTGTTTTATGGATTAGTACACATTCTTCTGATTAAAGAAGGCTATGGAAGTAGACGAGTAAAGTGGGAGCAACATTTATAAAAAAATATAAGTCTGGCATTTTCTACAGATTGGCTTAACTCAAGCGACAAACTTTTACTGTTCATTATGCATTTTATTTTTTATGTTGCCCAGTGAGGAGCTAGCTAGCTCAGATGTATTGTGCCCACAGCTTGTTAATTCTGAGAATTCATCATTTGACATTAAACAAAAATTTTAATGTTTAGTGAATAGTTGGTATCAGTGTCTTCTAATGTTACTCCCTTCATTGCTGGTTTTCTTGTCCTTTCCACAGATTGACCCTTTGTCCGCCATGGGTTCCCTGAATCTCGGTGGCTCCACCACCTCACACACCCAGAACATGCAGGGCTTTCCGTCTTCACTGAGCTCTGCTTTCAGTAACCCACAGTCCCCAGCCAAAGCATTCCCACCGCTGACCAATCCCAACCCCAGCGCACCCTTTGGGGGCATCGGCAGCCTGTCTTCCCAGCTTCCTGGCATGGACTCGGGTACTGAAGATTTTATTGCCCCAAAAAACAATTCAGAAATGATCATCCACATATTGTATCCCTCACCTTTTGTTTTTTAACAAAGGCTTTATATATTTACTTTTTTTTAGGTCCTCTTGGATCAGGCATTGGCTCAAGCATTGGTTCTGGTCTTGGAATGCCTGCAGTAACCAGTGACCCATTCGGCACAAGGAAGATGAGCACACCTGGTCTCAACCCACCCACCTTTCAGCAGAGTAAGATGAAGTGCTCAACAGTGCATTTCCTCACCACTTGCACTCATACTAGTGACTGGTTATGGTGTGGTAATCCGAGCTCTTCAAATGAGGAATCTCATGGAATAAATCCTATCAGAATTCCATTACAAGTCTATCGGTTACACTTTAATGTGTGTATAGCATCAACCATTGATGCCTTCAGTTGTTTGGGACCCATGTTGAGCATGTATGCTATTGTCATGCTATTTCAATTTGTAACTTATTCAGGAAAACCTAACCATGTGGATTTAATTAATTCCTCTCTTCTCTCATAGCGGACCTCTCTCAGGTGTGGCCAGAGGCTAACCAGCACTTTAGTAAGGAGATCGATGATGAAGCCAACAGCTACTTCCAACGCATCTATAACCACCCACCACACCCCACCATGTCTGTAGATGAGGTACACAGCTCTATTCACAAGAGGAGTCTTGCCTTTGTACATTGTAGAATTGTGCGATGCCCTGTTTTTGTCCAGTCAGTCAACGCTGTTGCCGGATGACATTGTTGTTTGTAAAAAAGCGATTGAGTTACTATTATTTCTGTTTTAATTGTTGTGAAAATGATTGGCTCACTTTAACATTAAGCCTAGTTCTCCAGTACATTGTTTTTTAACTGTAATCTTCCTCCTGCTCCTCCTAGGTTTTGGAGATGCTGCAGAGGTTCAAGGACTCTACCATAAAGCGGGAGAGAGAAGTGTTCAATTGCATGCTGCGCAATCTATTCGAGGAGTATCGTTTCTTCCCCCAGTACCCGGACAAGGAGCTCCACATCACCGCCTGCCTGTTCGGAGGCATCATTGAGAAGGGCCTGGTCACCTACATGGCTCTAGGACTGGCACTCCGTTATGTTCTTGAAGCCTTGCGGAAACCCTTTGGTTCAAAAATGTATTACTTCGGAATTGCTGCTCTAGATAGGTTCAAAAACAGGTATGCAAACATTTCCCCTGTTTAACATTTGCCATCATTCAACTTTGTATCAGAAGGTTAACATTTTCTTTCTTCTCAAATTTAGATTGAAGGATTATCCTCAGTATTGTCAACACTTGGCCTCAATTGGCCACTTCTTGCAATTTCCCCATCATTTACAAGAGGTAAACAGGTTTCCCTAATCTTCCCCTTTCCCAGTTTGATTTTTTTTATTGATTTCTTACTTTGTCCCAACCTTGGTTCGGGGCAAAGAATGCAACTCCAAGATAAATAAGTCTCCCGCTCTGCACTTTCCATATCCTGTGCGTACAGTATATCGAGTATGGCCAGCAGTCACGGGACCCTCCGGTGAAGATGCAAGGATCCATCACTACCCCAGGCAGCCTAGCACTGGCCCAGGTCCAAGCTCAGTCCCAGCAGCCTGGCGTGCCCAAAGCCCCGCAGCCTGGTCAGGCTAGCACACTGGTCACCACCACCACAGCTACAACTACTGTGGCCAAAACCACTACAATCGCAAGACCTACACCCAGCGGCTTCAAGAAGGATGTGCCCGTAAGTACTATAATGGTGTGTTTGATTTATTTTACCTTCTTCTATATCATATTTAACAAAAATACACATATACAATTGCAAGTAATACTTCATGTTCAGCTGAGCCACCCCTCAGCAATAGTAATGCAGGATAGTGACCGATTGCATTCGACCGCCCTGTTAAAGTCGGAGTGGGCTTTTAAATGTTATTTGTCCTGCAAGCCTATTTTGCAATGAGCTTTGACTCTTGCCATATAAAATTTCTGTTGGCCACTGTTTATATTTTGCTTATCTCCCTCTGTATGTAGAAAACAATTATTTTCATATATTACAAACCTTGGGAGAGATGCCATCCATTCATTTAGAAAAATGGCTGGCCAAAGGGCGCCTGTCACAATATCTCTCAGCAGCAGCTTGGATACATGTTCATACAAAATCTAAATTATATTAATAACCCTTGTTGGCATTATGTATTGGGTCGTGTGGAAACACGGTCCTACACAAGAACCACACAAACAGCCGACAGCATTGTGGGCATGCTAGTGCGAAAGAGAAAATCGGCAGCACAATGACTCATGTTTTGGTTAGACGGCTTCAGATTCCGGTTTTTATTCCTCTTTTATGGTAGTTACATTTCTGCAGTTCATCTGCATTATTTTCTGATGCCAGAACACACAGAATTTACACAGGTCTTGTAGTTCCGGTATATGTTGTAATTTATAACTTTTAACTTATAATTGTCTCCAGCCCTCCATAAACACAACCAACATAGACACACTGTTGGTAGCCACCGACCAGACGGAAAGGATTGTAGAGCCACCGGAGAATGTCCAGGAAAAGATTGCCTTCATCTTCAACAACCTGTCTCAGTCGAACATGACACAGAAGGTATAGTAGAAGTAGGGATGCACCGATTGTGAAATTCTGGGCCGATACCGATGTTTAAAATAACAATTTGGCCGATAGCCGATACCAATGTTTTTTTTTGTTACTTATTCCACCTTTACATGCACGTTCTTGCCTTTGACCACAATTAATTGAAAATTACAACTTTTCATCAGATTGCTCCGGACTCGCCATTTCTACTGCGCGCGCGTGTGTGTGTGTGTGCGTGCATGTGGCACGTGTATCCTGGCTTGTGTGTAAAAACACTGGCTCAGATTGGCTACCATGAAACATGACTGCCTTAGCCAATCATAATCGCTTATCTCGTTCTTAAACCACCCAGTCTCCTCACTAGCAGTTTGTGGGTAGCCAGGGGTGCATTCGCATTATGCAGTTTATTCAATCAATTCATAGTAACGCACCGCATTTAACGGTCAGTAACGGTAACGGCGTCGTAACAACAGAAACAGTAATTAGTTTGATTACCCCTTACTGAAAAAATAACAGCGTTACCTAACGCCGTTACTTTAAACGGCGTTATTACAAACACTGATCAAATCTCATCAGCCATTTGAAAAGCAGACATGGAGAAGTGTACGATAACCACAGAAAAAAATTCCCCACGGACAGCGCCAAAGCTAAAGGGATCACTAACAAGGTGATGGAGTTCATCGCATTAGATGACCAACCTTTCTCCGCTGTGGGGTTTCGAGTGAAATGTCACTGGAACATATGGAACACTGCATATCGCTGATCTTTCTCAGACTGTGAAATACTCCCACACGACCGACATTTTCTTTCACTTTTATTTGTAAACAAATCACATGTGCGCGCGGCACCCGCCCGTTTACGTCATCACGCCAGAGGCTGTTATGGGTGGTATTTATTAGTAGCCTTCCACCTGTTGCATCTTCTCTGAAACTGCAAGTCAGACCGCAAATAACCAACACAACATTTAGCCAGCGAAAAATGTATATCTCACAACAGATAAACATCGGCCACTGCCATCGGTGAATGTCATCTTATTTCCCGATAGGCCGATGGCAGTCAACAACACCAATATCGGCCGTTACTGATGTTCTTCCGATAAATCGGTGCATCCCTAAGTAGAAGTCTTGGGCCATGTTGCCTCACCCAATGTAACTCTGTGAACCTGGGGTGAATCTGACATCTGTTTCTCTCTGGTCAGGTGGAGGAGCTGAAGGAAACTGTGAAGGAGGAATTCATGCCCTGGGTGTCTCAGTACCTGGTGATGAAGCGTGTCAGCATCGAGCCAAACTTCCACAGCCTGTACTCCAACTTCTTGGACACGCTGAAGAACCCCGACTTTGGGAAGATGGTCCTCAGTGAAACCTACAGAAATATCAGGGTAGATGAATAGCTTTTAAAAAATGTTGAGTGCTTAGCAGATGTTGATGCCCAGAGTCTTTAACCTTTCAGTCTCCAGTTAGTTACCTTGCCCCTCCCACACACATTTGCCATTTGTGTGAATCAAACCCAGATGTTATTGCCATTCTTAGTTGAATACACATTGTCATAAATGGTTCCCAGGTGCTTCATCTAAACTCCCTGTTCTGTATTTTGTATCAAAGGTGCTCTTGACCTCGGACAAGGCTGCTGCCAATTTCTCTGATCGCTCCCTATTGAAGAACTTGGGCCACTGGCTGGGCATGATCACCCTAGCCAAGAATAAGCCTATTCTCTACACGGTCAGTAACTTCATTTGCATTAGTTTATTAGTCAGATTCAGTACACATTCTTGTGACCTTGGTTCCATTAAGTCAATCGTTGTGCCAATCTGTTTCATTCTTAGGACCTGGAGGTGAAGTCTCTCTTGCTGGAAGCCTATGTGAAGGGGCAGCAAGAACTGCTGTACGTTGTTCCCTTTGTGGCCAAAGTACTGGAATCCAGTTTACGCAGTGTGGTAAGTAGAATGCAAATTGGTCTCACTGCTTCTACAGTTAAAACTGCTCTATTATGCCCTATGGTTGACTAGAAAAGGGTATTTGATGACGGCATATTCATCATTAAATTGTATTGTCTCACTTATACTGATGAGAAATTAAAAGCCTCAATTTGATTGAGTTGAAATGACATGTCTTTGTGCATTTGTAGGTCTTCAGACCACAGAACCCCTGGACCATGGCCATCATGAATGTTCTAGCAGAGCTGCACCAGGAGCATGACCTCAAGGTGAGGGTGTTTACCGATATGCACCACACAAGGTTTTGAAAGAAGCGTGACTTATAAAAAATGTCAGACTCTGTCAGCTGAATGGTTGGGATAAAGTTAAAGCTAATAAGTTTGTTGTTGTTTGTGACCAAGGCCAGCTGGCTTTTAAAGTGACCTGTAAAGGTTGATGTGTATTTCATTGAGCCAATGTTTCCAATCGTTTCTCTTTGCAGCTTAACCTCAAGTTTGAGATTGAAGTTCTTTGTAAGAACTTGTCTCTGGACATAAACGATCTCAAGCCGGGTACCCTGCTGAAGGACAAAGACAAGCTGAAGAGCCTGGAGGAGCAGTTGTCTGCACCAAAGAAAGAGGCCAAGCCTCCAGAGGAGATGCTCCCTATTGTCACCACAGGTGGGTTCATGGCTGTATGCTCTCAATCGTTTCACTTCTGCTGTCCTTTTCAGTGTCTGCTTCTTAAGTCTGAATGTTGAGTCTGCTTTTTTTATTTTTGTATCTGCATATACAGTTGTATTCTGAGCCTTTGATGAATTCTGTGTGTGACTTATTTCTGCTTGAGTTGCTCTGCATCCAGCCTGGCAGTGCTTCTTCCCCTTCCATGATTTTAATCAAAATAGCGTTTTGTAACCAACAGGAGACTTTCTTCCATTTGCAGTTGCACCTTCTACCCCTGCTGCCACTACCACCGCCTGCACAACTACTGGGCCCCCCACCCCACAGTTCAGTTATCATGACATTAACGTCTATGCTCTGGCCGGCCTGGCCCCACACATCAACATCAATATCAATGTACGTATGAGGCCTCAACCTGGCTGAGCCTCACTTCATTGGCAGAAGTGGCACCAGTCCGATGGAAGTTACTGTCATTAGAGTTCTTAAAATGCTCCTCAGTTAATCTGAGATATTTTGGCGAAGTAAAATGTTAGACATGTACAGCTAGTGAGCCAGATTCCTCGTCTTGAGTACTACAATTGATGGTTTAAGTGGCCTACGCTGCCCCTCCCATTGCTATACCTAGGCCTGGGCGATATGGCTGAAAGACATATCACGATATAACTATAACGATATCGATAACTATTGATTATTTTAATGACCTTAAAAGACTAGGAATTACCATGCTGGATTTAAACAGTTCTGTTTAACACTTAATATGACCTTGTTTTTCATTGATAAATACTCTAATGTCGATACTACAATGAAAAACACTCAAATATTGTAAATAAGTATGGAACCGTGTTTGTGTAACAAAACCAGCTGCTAGTTTCAGTGGTCCAGTCTCTTATATATAGTCTCGATATATATTGAACATGTTTTATATTGATATTGATCAAAAGCCTATCATGATACGATAAGTAATTTTATTGCCCAGGCCTAGCTATACCTCATTCCATTTTCTAGCTCTTGTTTATAGTTCTGTCCTTTGATGTTTTTCAACATTTTCTGTCCCGTGCTAGATCCCCTTGCTGCAGGCCCATCCTCAGCTAAAGCAGTGTGTGCGGCAGTCAGTAGAGCGCGCCGTCCAGGAGCTGGTGCACCCTGTGGTCGACCGGTCCATCAAAATTGCCATGACAACCTGTGAGCAGATTGTGAGGAAGGACTTTGCCCTTGACTCGGAGGAGTCTCGCATGCGCGTAGCGGCCCACCACATGATGAGGAACCTGACCGCCGGCATGGCGATGATCACCTGCCGGGAGCCCCTCCTCATGAGCATCGCCACCAACCTCAAGAACAGCTTTGCTGCAGCACTGAGGGTAGGTTGGACCGTGAGCCTTTCTGGAACGCTTGTGCCTGACGGGGGAATGAACGGCACAGTCGTCATGAACGATGATGACTGAAGATGGCTTAAACACGAGTTGGCTTTGAAGAGGTCTCCACTTGTTCCTAAACCTGCTCCAATTGTTGTCCCTGCAGGCTCCTACCCCTCAGCAGAGGGAGATGATGGAGGAGGCTGCAGCCAGGATTGCCCAGGACAACTGTGAACTGGCCTGCTGCTTCATTCAGAAGACAGCGGTGGAGAAGGCTGGACCTGAGATGGACAAGAGATTGGCCACTGTAAGACTTTTATTTGGGCTGAGAATGGTTGATTAGTCGGGCTCTTCTCACTAATGTACATTGTTTCAACGTGAACAAATGTTGTTTTATATTTAGTTCCGTCCTTGAATCTTTTACATTATTCCCTTGGAGAGAGAAAAACTGCCTATCTGACTCGTTTGGATGTTGACTTTTCTTCCAGGAGTTTGAGCTGAGGAAGCATGCGCGCCAGGAAGGCCGTCGTTACTGTGACCCCGTCGTGCTGACCTACCAGGCTGAGCGTATGCCTGAGCAGATCAGACTCAAGGTGGGTCAAGGCATATAACCCTATACTGCTGTTAACGCTTGCATTCCAAGAGGATTTCCTCGGTGGAGGCTGGGATGGCCTGGCTAACTGTATTTGTATGCTGTGTAGGTGGGAGGAGTGGATCCAAAACAACTGGCCGTGTATGAGGAGTTTGCCAGGAATGTTCCAGGCTTCCTCCCGAGCAATGACCTCTCTCAACCCACCGGTTTCCTCGCCCAACCCATGAAGGTACGTTCTGTTACAATTAAGTTTCTTTCTGGTTATTTATTTTATTTTACCAATACCATTTTTTTATTTTTAGGTACCGTATGCGGCTTGTGTCCCAATTTTACGAAACAAAACTTCTGCTGTGGCTTATTTTCTGGAGTGATTATAGGTCGATTTTTGCAAATAAATCTGCCTAGTTTTCATTGGTTTGATTTGGATTTCATTATGCAGTCACGATGTAAAGCGTATATGCTAATTACAATTGGAGGTTTGCATGTAAAAAATAACCTTGTGAAGAAATAAACATTGGCCTCAATTAACTGACAAAAAAAAAGGAAGACCGTTTTCCTTCATGTTCCACAGTTCATGAACGATAATTCAAAGCCTCCTTGTCTAAATGAATTGCTTGCAAAATAAAAGATGCCTTGTTTTCTTGCAAAAAGTTCAGGGTTTTATTAAAGCATGACACTGCATTGTCTCCATGCTGCTTACTCAACCATCAGTGGACCAGCAACGTGCCGCTGTTGTGTCCCCAAGGAACATTGTACTCCTTAAACAATTTTGTTAGTTTCACAACAGCATTGGCACTGTACTATAGAATTTTGGTTGTGGGCAAAGATGCGGCTTATACCAAGGAGTGTCTTATTTGCATACCATTTTACTGCTCCTGCAGTTAACAGAAAATGCGGCTTTATTTTAAAAAAAGTACGGTCCATGTCAATATTGTCTGTGTTGATGGAGATTGTTGGCTTCAACTTGGTCACTTGGTCATGCCTTTTTAACCAATACATTCCAACAATACATCCTTATCTGGCAACAGCAACAGGCATGGGCTACTGACGATGTGGCTCAAATCTACGACAAGTGCATGGCGGACTTGGAGCAGCACCTCCATGCCATCCCTCCAGCCCTGGCCTTGAACCCCCAGACACAAGCCCTGCGCAGTCTTCTGGAGGCCGTGGCCCTGGCCCGCAACTCCAGGGACGGCATTGCTGCACTTGGATTACTACAGAAGGTAAGATGGCGGCTGAGTTATTTCATTGAAGCAATCTTCTTCACCCTATGTAGCCATTTAATATTTAAAAAAAATGTTACCTCCTCAAGCGATTTTTGCATTTCGTAAACTGTGTTTTCAGAGTCTGACCAAAATTGTCTTGGCTTATGCTTCTGCTCTCTAGGCTGTGGAGGGTCTCCTAGATGCCACCAGTGGAGCTGATGCTGACCTGCTGCTGCGCTACAGAGAGTGCCACCTACTAGTGCTCAAAGCCCTACAAGATGGACGCGCTTATGGACCCCAGTGGTGCAATAAGCAAATCACCAGGTGGGGGAAAAGACCGACCTTGCCTAATATATTGCTCCACATTTAAATGTGTTTCTTTCATAAGTCACAAACTTGAATGTCCTTCTAATGACTCTTGTGGTTGTTCAGGTGTCTGATTGAATGCCGTGATGAGTACAAGTACAATGTTGAGGCTGTGGAATTGCTGATAAGAAACCATCTGGTTAATATGCAGCAGTACGACCTTCACCTGGCACAGGTACACAGCACACACCTGCATTACTTATTGTATTGAAAATTGCAGGAGATGACATATCTGCCTTGTCTGATCGGCTTGCTAAGATACTACTGCTACAGGATAACTGGTTCTCTTGTCTCCTCTAGTCGATGGAGAATGGACTGCATTACATGGCGGTTGCGTTTGCCATGCAGTTGGTGAAGCTTTTGCTGGTAGATGAGCGCAGTGTTGGCCACATCACAGAGGCTGACCTCTTCCACACCATCGAGACCCTGATGAGGACCAGCGCACACTCCAGGGCCAACGCACCAGAAGGGTAAAGGATGGCTCGCCCAACTATAGTGTAGTCTACCTTCAAGAGGGAAATGGAAGCTACGATCCAAGGTTAAAGGAAATTGGTTTTCACTCATCCTCCGTCCCCGCCATCTTCCGTTCCCACAGTCTCCCCCAGTTGATGGATGTCGTTCGCTCTAACTACGAGGCCATGATCGACCGAGCTCATGGAGGACCCAACTTCATGATGCACTCGGGCATCTCCCAGGCGTCGGAGTACGACGACCCTCCAGGCCTGAGAGAGAAGGCAGAATACTTGCTGAGGGAGTGGGTCAACTTGTACCACTCGGCTGCAGCCGGCAGGGACAGCACCAAGGCCTTCTCTGCCTTTGTTGGACAGGTAAACGGGTCCTCCATTTCACATTCTTAAGTAGTGGCTGATTACAATACTTCAGATCGAAGCTGTTTCATGGAAGAGTATACGTTTTAACAATCGCATGTGTCTCCACAGATGCACCAGCAGGGAATCTTGAAGACAGACGACCTGATCACAAGGTTTTTCCGGCTATGCACAGAAATGTGTGTGGAGATCAGTTACCGGGCACAGGCTGAGCAACAGCACAACCCTGCGGCCAGCGCAGCCATCATCAGGGCCAAGTGTTACCACAACCTGGACGCCTTTGTACGGCTCATTGCCCTGCTGGTCAAGCACTCTGGAGAGGCCACAAACACCGTTACCAAGATCAATCTGCTCAACAAGGTACAGTTTACATGCCATGGACTGACGCTTAATGGCAGTCCAGTACCATAATAAAATAGATGTATGAAGTGCGTGGTTGTGGTTCATCTGCAAGTGGAGTTTACTGATGGGTGAATGGTTGTCTCCAGGTGCTGGGTATAGTAGTAGGCGTGCTGATCCAGGACCATGACGTGAGGCAGACAGAGTTCCAGCAACTGCCCTATCATCGCATTTTCATCATGCTACTGCTGGAGCTCAACGCCCCGGAACACGTCCTGGAGACCATCAACTTCCAGACTCTTACGGCCTTCTGGTAGGACATCTCCTACAGCCCTATAGGCACAAAGCTTTTCTATCCAATGCTCCATCCCCATGGTGTCCTTACAGTGTCTCTAACCACGTTCTCCCTCCCTCCAGTAATACTTTCCACATCCTGCGGCCCACCAAAGCACCTGGCTTTGTCTATGCTTGGCTGGAGCTCATCTCCCACCGTATCTTCATTGCAAGGATGCTGGCGCACACGCCGCAGCAGAAGGTAAGGTCCACACTTTCACCACCATCCTGTGATACAAACATTTGTTGGAGAGGAAACTGGAATAAATGGATTAGGCCTACACGTAAGGGATGTCTTAATTGTATTTCTTTGTCCTCCAGGGTTGGCCCATGTATGCTCAGCTGCTGATTGACTTGTTCAAGTACCTGGCGCCCTTCCTGAGGAATGTAGAGCTCAACAAACCTATGCAAATTCTCTACAAGGTACACCACCCTCCTTCCAAACCCTACCAAGGGCAATCTGCCGCACCTGTACATTGCGTACGAATATCATAATGTGTGTTATATGAGCGGTGTCTTATTTCTATGAACTTCATCAGGGCACACTGCGCGTCCTGCTGGTACTGCTGCACGACTTCCCAGAGTTCCTGTGTGACTACCACTATGGCTTCTGTGACGTCATCCCACCCAATTGCATCCAGCTCCGCAATCTCATCCTCAGTGCCTTTCCACGTAATATGAGGCTTCCTGACCCCTTCACGCCCAACCTTAAGGTGAGACCAGCAACAAAAATAAAGGCTTGCCTTTCGATGACTTGCCACCAGCACATAATTTCTCAAGAGGTGGATAGATCAACTAATTCAAAGTCATTATAGAAAACTGAGTAGTATAAAAGGAATAGCTTCATATTGCATGTGTTTTATTGGGCTGATGGTAATAAAATGTTTCTTTTTGTTTTTTCTTTATTTTTTACAGAATGGGCAACTACTTCAATTGTCCTAATGTTACGATATGCCAAAGGAAGTTGTGTAAAAATGAGTGTCTTATGTGTTTTTGCAGGTGGACATGCTGAGTGAGATAAACATTGCCCCTCGTATCCTCACCAACTTCACTGGGGTCATGCCCTCCCAGTTCAAGAAGGACCTGGACTCCTACCTGAAGACGCGCTCACCAGTCACCTTCCTCTCTGAACTGCGCAGCAATTTGCAGGTAGGACCCAGAGCCCACTGTGTTTAAGATATGAGACAACTGTGTTGCATTTATGATGTGGTGTCATTAAAAACCCTTAACCTGCGGTTCATTCCAGGTTTCCAACGAGCCGGGTAACCGCTACAACATCCAGCTGATCAATGCCCTAGTGCTGTATGTGGGGACGCAGGCCATCGCTCACATCCACAACAAGGGCAGCACCCCATCCATGAGCACAATCACCCACTCTGCACACATGGACATCTTCCAAAACCTGGCTGTGGATCTGGACACGGAGGGTAAGACCATATGATGTGCATGTGCCAGTATCGGCCATTTTTGTTATGAATGACCTCTGATTCATTAAAGTGTCAAAGTACTTGATACTTTGTACAACAAAAATGTGACCAGGATTGCAGATTGTGACTCCTTGTTGACATGTTTTCTGCAGGGCGCTACCTGTTCCTCAATGCGATAGCCAATCAGCTCCGTTACCCGAACAGCCACACCCATTACTTCAGCTGCACCATGCTCTACCTGTTTGCTGAGGCCAACACCGAGGCCATCCAGGAGCAGATCACCAGGTAGGGCTTCAGATCTCCGGCTCACACACAAGTAGACAAGTATTGAGCTAATAGAGCTGTGAGTGACTCAATACCGCTTGACTTTCATTAAGCTTATTTTGGTCTGATTCCGGTTGTATTTTCTTTTGCGCAGGGTCCTGCTGGAAAGGCTGATCGTGAACAGACCACATCCATGGGGACTTCTCATCACCTTTATTGAGCTCATCAAAAATCCTGCCTTCAAGTTCTGGAGCCATGACTTTGTGCACTGTGCACCTGAGATTGAAAAGTAAGTTTGCAATGAGTTAAGATGCTTGGATTTACCGTAGGTAATCAGACCCGTTCACCCCATTCAATAGCTAACTTGCTTTGTGATGAGTACATTTATTTTTATTTGATGGAATTTGTAATGGTTAAGCTTCCAAATATTGCTGCTTCCTAATGAAATCAATTGGTTAAGTACATATAGATGCTAATCATTCATTCCTCCTTGTTGTAGGCTGTTCCAGTCTGTAGCTCAGTGCTGTATGGGACAGAAGCAAGCCCAACAGGTGATGGAAGGCACTGGTGCCAGCTAGTCTATCCCAACCAAACCTGTTGTCTATGGGAAAGACGCTGGGGTCCTAACACACATCCACACACCACCTCCTTTACTGTTGGCACTGGACAAACTGGCAATGATACTCGCTCAAACAATGGATAGGACTACTGCATACGAATCTGAAGAGTTTGAGTTGTCATTTGTCTCTCTGATGTTCAGTAGAGAGATTTGGACATGCTGTTAAATATATTTTTTTTGATCCTTTGTAAATATCTGGGCTGGGGAAGGGGATTGAATGACTAGGTGGATAAATTAAAGTGTCCATTTCAAATGTTACAATACATGTAAAGACACGTACATATATCCACTCATTACCAAAGCCCCTGGTTTGCCTCCCTCCCACAAGTTTTTTTTTCTGCTTTGACTTTTTCTTTTTCAGTCAATATGGAAAGTAGAGGATGCAATAAAACGGCTATCTGCTCTTTGTTTTGCTTTTTTGAGCCTTTTTGGATGTGCGGCAAGAGGTTGAATTCATTGGATTGTCATCCTGAGTGGGATGGGGGTCCATTCTGTGTGTTGGGAGGAGTGACAATAAGTGTTGTCACGTCTATCTGTACCTATGAATCTTCTCCCTGGCACTTGTAAAATTGTCCGTAATGGTAGGATGGCAAAACTGCATCTTGAAAATTTGTACAAAGATCCTCATTAAAGAACAAGGACCAATACAGGCCATTTTGTAAGGATTTTGAATGTTTTGTAAATGTATTGGTCTGTGTGTTTTTGTAGTTCTTTATAGTTGCCTTTAGTTCTTGCTACTTAACTGCAGTATGCATACATACAGGAAATAAAGCATTAAAAAAAGTGAATCTTTCTGTTATTACAAATCCCAATGGTGCTGATACTATTCGATTCATATCGACTTTAGTCACAAGTTTATACTTTGAATCATTTAATAAAACACAAACAAAAATACAGAATCACAGTGCCCTCACACAGGAGTACCTTGACAGTACTATTGCATTAATGTTGCATGGCAATCAATTGTGTGATGCACTGTGCATCATGACTTGGTCAGCGCCAGCACTCTGTCCAAAATGCTCTTCTGGCCATGGCGCACCTGAAGTGCCCTCAGCTGCCTGGAGTTGAGTCCTTGAAGCTGCACCTTGTCCTCAATTAGCATACGGTCCCTGTCCAAGCAAGATCCCTCAGCTGATCCATAGCTGTCCAAAGTCAAACGGGCTGCGGCGTGGATCAACCACTTCCATGGAGCCTGAAGGCCAGGGAGCCCCTCGTTGGAGAAAGCCAATGACACCTTCTCTTCGTCCGCCTCTTCGTCCTCCTCCCATCCCTCGTTTTCTTGAAAGTCTTGGAACTCCTCCCTTGACATGCAAAGAACCTGCCGAGTCAAACCAGTTCATCAGGGTCCAAGTATATGTTTGTCCTCATAATTCAACAGTCAAAAATCACAATCGCTTTGAGAAAAATCACCCAATGTTTTTACCTTAAGTGTAGTGTGGAGCTCCATGTCTGTGAGACAGCCCTGCTTGCCAAAGATGAAAGCCGCCTTCTCTCCCATCTTCAGAATCCATGCTCTCTTCTCCTCTACCAGCTGTCTGTCGAGGTCAGACTGAACACCTGAAGAGTGAAAATAGGCCGCTACCTGTTAATTTTTCCATCCATCTCTAAGCATCTCTGAAAAACCCCAACCCTCCACTGTACACTATTCTAAGGCTGCTGGCCTTATTTACACATGAAGGTAAGCAGATAGTGAACTGTTCTATAGCCTGCTGGGTGAGGCTTTAGACTTTAGAACAGTTCAGTCACTATTTGCTTGACTTGTGATTCAATTACAATCACAGATAAATGATTGATTAACGGATGTAGAATGATGGGTAAACGTCAGATTAACAATATATTTGGTCACCTTGCGCTGAAACTTTGTAGAGGTTGGCCATAGGGATGTCTGCAGTTTCATTGCAGTTGCTAGGGTAAGGCTCAGTGAAGCCGTACATGTGTAGAAGCTGCCAGTTGGCCATCTGGCCGTAGGTGTTAAAAACCTCCTGACCTTTGCGAATGGGATGCACACAAACCATCTTCAAAAACTCCTTAAAGAAAGGGCAAAAAAAACTGATTTAGAATGGGTTGAAATGAATGGAAATTCATTTATTTTGTATAGCGCTTTTCAATGACCCAAAGACGCTTACCATTCACACACAGTCATACCGGTGGTGGTAAACTACGATAGTAGCCACAGCTGCTCTGGGGCAGACTGACGGAAGCGTGGCTGCCATTCAGCGCCTACGGCCCCTCCGACCACCACCTCAAACATACAGCAGTCAGACACATTCACACGAGGCAAGGTGGGTGAAGTGTCTTGCTCAATGACACAACGACCATGACACAAGTGGCAAGGGCGGGGATCGAACCGCCGACCCTCCGATCATTGGTCAACCCGCTCTACCACCTGAGCCACGGTCACCCCAAATGTATCAGGCAGGTCAAGAAATGTAGGGTCAGGTTTGTAGGTCAGGTATGTAGACGCAACTGCAGTGAAATCAGATCAGAAAAGTTGCATAGAAACGCCAAGTGTAGCCAAGCCTGCAAACATCACACGTAGATCTAAGGTGCAGTGGGCGTCTCCTCACCGGCGTGTACTCGAGATGGGCATTGTGATTGGACACGTGGTTGAGCATGTCGGCCATGGGGACCATCATTGGTAGGTTGGAGGCCTTTTCCTCCTCTTCCTCTTCGTCATCCGACTCTTCTTTTTCTTCTTCTTCCTCCAGTGGCTCTTGGAAACTACCCAGCAAAAGAATACACTTACTAATAATATAAATTATATAATAACTATTCAGTGTGTGAGTGAGTGCATGAGCCTCATCACCTGTAGGCCATGATGAAGGCTACCAGGCGTGTGTATAGCTGCAGTGTGTGTATGCTGGGGTTCCACAGGTCGGTGTGTTTGGTGATGAAGGGGAGGACCACAGTGCTGTACTCCCTCTGGATGTTGGCCAGGTCCCGCTCCACAGCCTCCGGGACGCCCGTGCCCCTGAGGAGGGTTTCTCGCTCCTCTTTGGACCTTCACGGACCCCCAGCGATCCCCCCAACAGCAGTTGAACACCCTGACAACTCTTGCATGAACATCCAGACTTAAATGGCTAAAGAAAATAAACACTGAGCTTATATTACTCTATAGTACTACTGACCAATAATCAATGCTACTAAACGTAGATATTAGTTTTGTTTCTGACCAGAACAATGGCTGGTCCAGGCGGCTGAAGTCGGTCCAGAGTGACAGGTAGGGAGCCCAGGGCGACTCTGGGCTGGTATACTCATACAGCAGGGCCATAAGTAGTGGCACCCATCCCGACGAGCTCTCCAGCAGCTCCTTGCCTGGAGAAAGATGGAGATGTGTCAGTGAGCGTGTGTGATGTGTTGGTGTGTGTCATGGCAATTTCCTGTAACAGATATTGCATCTAGGCCAGATGAGATTTCCCACTGCAAAAAAGCACACAATACATTGGAAAGCAATTATCCTAGGTTTAATGCATGCATACATTAGACTCCTCTAGCAGAGTGAGTCCAGAATACAGTTTGACAGGGTTATTTATACCGTTTCAGACACAGAGGTGCCTGTGTTTTTATCAAGGAGAAGAGTGCCTGGATGTCCTTTCCTTTGTGACCAGTTTACCCAAGTACGAAGGTTAACACTATTGGTTGACTCTAAGGAAGGTAGGCCGGCGACCCATAGAGAAGGGAAGGTGGCACCGCTGACCACAGCACAAGGGCATTGATTCTAAGGAGGAAGGTGGGACAGCTGACCAGAGCACATGGGATAACATTTTGACGACATCACTCACTTGTGAGGTGGCTGAATCAAGCACAAAGGTCAATGAATCAATGAGTCAATGAATGACTCTGGGGGAAGGCAGGATGGCAAGACAATACACGAAAGGAAGAACAAGGCCTAAGTTATAAAAACAAACATGTCGATTTTTCCATCACATGTGTTGGGTTGTTAATGTAGAGGCCTGATTAGATCTGAATATTAATTTGCTTTCCCTTCTGTAGAAATTGTGTACAAAAATCCAAAACACCAGATAATACATAAGCTGATATGAGCTGAACAGCCCATCATGCTAGTATTTTAAAACATTTTGTGTGTGACAGTGCTTCACAAGCGTAGAGCATCACCTTGTTCGAGTACTGCAGAGACCTTGGATGTTCCCTGATGTAGCAGAACCGACCTGGGAATTATAAACAGAACTTCCCCTTCCTCTATGTCCTCCTTCGCCAGCATGCCGTAGTCTGCTAGTGTTCCCTTTCTACTCACATACACCTAATGGGAGAAGGGTTCATTCGAAGTTACATTATTATTATGTAAGGTCACAGCTATATTCAGAAATTGTTTTATTTTTCTGTCAATGTAATTTGGGTCAATCTAGGTTGACCTGGCAGGTAAAGGAATAACACTGCACGTCAGAATAATATATCTACCTTGTTGTGGTTGAGTTTAAGGCCCACTCGGTCGCACCACTGTAGGAAGTTTTGCAAAGAGGAGCCATCATCTGATCCTAGATAGCTAGATCCATCATCTAGCTGTGATGTGCACAGACGGGGATGTAGTTCAAGTTACCGTTCCATTGACCCCGACAAAATATCAGCACTATGTTCCTTTCTCCAGTCATGTTCATATAAACATAAAGGAAGAAAGGCACAATAGCAAGCCTCAATCTTTTGGAATATCAAGTTTGCATTGTAATTCAAAAAGCCCATATATAAAACAAACAAAAACATTCAAATACCAGGCAGATGGTACCATCTGAAATCCACATGCACTTAGTAAAGGAAAACAAATAGCATGAATCGTAGCAACTATGATTTATTTCACAACTGACTGTAGCTGTGTAACAGTGGCTGTAGCTTATCACACATTTCACAAATGGGTCGATTTTCTAACCTTGAATCGTTTACTGTTTGTTGCCATTTCCGTGCCCAAAACCAAAACCGAGAATCCGCGTATATAAACGACTCAGTTAACTTAACTAATCTTAACTAATATTAAGTAACTACCAACACGTGGAAATTGTGTGGTGAAAACGGGCATGTAGAATTGAACTGCAGTCACAGTGTGCATGCGTGGTGATGGGTGTGTTGTTGTGCTGGATAGTACGGCATACAAAGATGGCCGCCATTTAATTTCTTACCAACTTTATTGAACAAGCACACAGCAACTGATACTTTGAAGAATAAAATTAGAATATCATTTTCACACTGAAAATAGTTCATTAAAGTCAGGTGAAAGCACGTTTCCAGCAAAACTAAGAATATATGACAAAAATGTATCGGTGTAAACGATACCAAAATAAATGCTAATCAATTTGCTAATACATTTATATTGCAATAAAAAAAAAACATTTATTGTTCTACCAGAAAATATGCCCTAATTTATAAAGAAATATTCATCAACGGCAACCGCATCAGCAGAAATTGTCCCACATAATAAGGTGCGGACTATCACAGGGTTGCCAACTTTTGGTTTTTGGCCGGAGTGAGACTCTGTAGAATCTTATAATGCTGACGTTATAACAGGATCCGCGGGTGGGATTGTTGACAGGGGGGAAGTACGGGATTACGGGCAGACGGGGGGGTGACGACCGCTACAATTTAGCGCTCGTCCGGAGCGAGATCTACCGGGTATTTTTTTTGCAACCCTGCTATCAATAGCGCTCATCTTTTCCTGGGTTACAGGAAACTATCATTCATTAACTAACAAAGGCCTTATGTCAATAATTACAGATTTATTTAAATAAGTAGGCCCTATATTTCTGCTAACTATAATTGCTGTATGTTGGTCAACTTGATATAGTAGGCTATTTGGTTTACTTAACCTTACTTTTTTGTGATAACGTTACTTAAAGTCTTCTCCTTAAAGTTTTAATATCTTACCATTTCGTAAATAGAAAATAATAGATAGATATATAGATAGATAGATAGATAGATAGATATATTCTCGGAAATCTTTTAACAATACAATTTCCGAGAATCAAATAAGAAGTTTTAACAATACGAGAAAAAGAAATAAAAAACTACGAGTGCAAAACAATGACGTCAGACTTTTCTCTCCTCCGCGCCGGGGCTGAGTGCAGAGTCGAGGGGGCGTGTGGCGCAGCGGTCCGGTCACACGCTCGTTCCGGAAGAATGACAATGCAGCATTGAACAAAAAGTTGTTTACTGCATCCTAGATGTTGTGTGCCGTGTGCACTTATTAAAATTTGAGTCACGGGCAACACAAATATGAATGCCCATTTTTAACACACGACTGAACAAGGACAAGTCCGGTGTTCCAAAATGTATTATGGGATGACCGATATTACCGTTATATAGCATCGTTATATAGAGCCTGCCCGGATCTCTCAGATTTCCGTGCATGTTTACAATTCCTCTTTAGATAGACGCAGGTCGCAGGACCTTAGATCTGTTGAATAATCCAATCGAACACAATATTATTTTCCGAAATGATATAGACATCACATCATCAGAGCACAGAATGCACCTGAACATATTCAGGTGTATTAAGGTTATGGTTTTTCCTCCTAATATTTTCTTGGTGAATATTCGGTTAGAATTACGTAATTTCCCAATAGCACACCTCCCAACTTGAGGAATGCACTTTTATTTCGAAAAATCCGTGCGCAAAATCAACAGCACGAGCCTCGTGCCACGAGGGCCGTGTGTTTTGCACCCGGGTTTGTTTCTATCGGGACACTATAAATCTGACACACCAGCCACATGCAGCTACAATCCGACGAGACAAGAACATACTCGCTCAACACAGAAACGGACTGACAACTACCTGAAAAAATGGATCCTTGCGACTGCGCCAAGAGTGAGTTACACTGATTGTTTTGTATGTAATGTGTTATGTGATCGCCGCAATTGCCCTTACTCAAAGCAGAGCAGGCTATTTTATAACGATCTATTGTGTTTCTGTAGCTGGAACCTGCACATGCGGCACGTCATGCACCTGCGCAAACTGCTCCTGCACAAAATGCAAGAAAAGTAAGATGAATGCCCTTGGGCGCAGAATATGTAATTCAATATGTTAATCATGTTGGTGTCTTCAACCATGCCTTCAGCCCTTTCGTTAAATATAAGTGATGTTGAGATAATGTTTATTATAGACTGGTCTTGAGGCCAGTAAATTGCATAACCTTGTGGTCCGCTATCCCGATGTATTTAACTGATGGTCTTTCTTTTTCCGGCAGGTTGCTGTGAGTGCTGTCCCTCAGGCTGCACCAAGTGCGCCTCCGGGTGCGTGTGCAAAGACAAGACCTGCGACACAAATTGTTGCCAGTGAGGACTGGAGCTGTCAAACTCTACTTACGTGGCCTTGGAAAAAGGGACCAATGATGACTATTTGTTGAAATTGTGTGTATTTGTTTGTACGTAAATAATAAAATGCGTTTACTCTACATGCTTGCTTTAAGTAATTTGGGTCACCTATGTCCTCCCTACACTCTTGGACGAACTAGCAAGGCCATCGAAAAGGTTGAACCAGCTCAGTGCACATGTTTTCGTTGAAGACTTTTAAAATGCCATCAATTTACCGTTTTTTGTGGCCATTTATTAAACGTTTCCATTTAGACAATTGAAACTTAATTTGGCGTAGGCTATTCTTAATTGATGTCTAACCACATAAGCTTTATACCTTCTATTTGGGTTTGCAATCCCTGCAAGCGGAGTTTTTCAACCAGTGAGCCTTTTTCCGTGTAAAAGATGTTACAAAGACTATTGGTTAAATGCATTTATCTTGCACAATCATTTTCAGCGGTTAATAAAATAAGGGACATGGGTACATGGCTTTACCATATTTCACCAAGTTTTGGAAGTTAAGATTTGAGTTTGTTCAAACACATTCGTTTTGGAACCAGTAAGCATTTCTTCCGTTTAAAAGACATAAATGACCGTCGAAATTGTACTTATTTTCGAGCGGGGTAAATCAGGGCTTGGGCGTATTTTCCCCCAACGTAGATATTTGGGTTGGTGCTCACTGGGATGGTCCATAACGACATATAGGCTTGTTTTGGCCTTGTGTAAGCTTAACCTTACAGCATGTTTACATATGCCTTGCACGATAAAAAACAATTAGGCCTATTACATAATTGCTGAGAAACATTCACGAGTGAAAAATGCTCGAACAGTTTAGACTTATCAGGGATGAATTTACTCATACGCTACATTCATTTCGGACAATTCGTTTTCCATAAGGATGGAACACTTAGAGAACACTTAAATAAATTGTAGCCTACATGACCAATTAAGAGAGGGGGTTGTCCACTCAAATTGCTATACAACTTGGCAGCGCTAAAAAGGAAGACCCGAAAAGTTATTCATCCAGTATTTTTGGTTTAAAGGAAGTAGCACTCGGCCCAACTTTATGAGTGTCGAATAATCGAGAAGTGTCTAGCTGCAGAAAAATAATCAGCACGACAGTCACCTGGTGTGTTTTGCACCCGGTTTGTTTCTAACCGGACCCTTTAAAAGTGACACTCAACAAATTGTCATCACACAATTAAATCTAACGAGACAAGAAGACATTCGCGCTACGCTGTGAAGGACTGACCAAGATCTCAAAAATGGACCCTTGCGACTGCACCAAGAGTGAGTTATAGGCCTACAGATGACTTAACTGTTTGTAATGTGACGACGTTAGTGGCCGTTATGCAACATGGAGTATATTTGAGTGTTTTAGAGTGTATTTTAAGTCTTTTGTTTGTAGCTGGAACCTGCAACTGCGGCACATCATGCACCTGCGCAAACTGCTCCTGCACAACATGCAAGAAAAGTAAGATGAATGCCCTTTGAGTCAAAAGGTGTCGGAGAATTATATTTATTTGTAATTAATATATTTTCACGTTGAGCATTGCTAACTGTGAAATCTCACCACTCATGCCCCTGTGGCCTGCTCTAAATATGTGATTGTGTTTTCCTACCCTGGCAGGTTGTTGCGAGTGCTGTCCACCAGGCTGCAACAAGTGCGCCTCCGGGTGCGTGTGCAAAGACAAGACCTGCGACACAAATTGTTGCCAGTGAGGACTGGAGCGGTCAAACTCTACTTACGTGGCCTTGGAAAAAGGGACCAATGATGACTATTTGTTGAAATTGTGTATTTGTTTGTACGTAAATAATAAAATGCGTTTACTCTACATGCTTGCTTTAAGTAATTTGGGTCACCTATGTCCTCCCTACACTCTTGGACGAACTAGCAAGGCCATCGAAAAGGTTGAGCCAGCTCAGTGCACATGTTTTCGTTGAAGACTTTTAAAATGCCATCAATTTATCGCTTTTTGTGGCCATTTATTAAACGTTTCCATTTAGACAATTGAAACTTAATTTGGCGTAGGCTATTCTTAATTGATGTCTAACCACATAAGCTTTATACCTTCTATTTGGGTTTGCAATCCCTGCAAGCTGAGTTTTTCAACCAGTGAGCCTTTTTCCGTGTAAAAGATGTTACAAAGACTTGGTTAACGTTAAATGCATTTATCTTGCACAATCATCTTCAGCGGTTAAAATGAGGGACATGGGTATACATGGCTTTACCATATTTCACCAAGTTTTGGAAGTTAATATTTGAGTTTGTTCAAACGCATTCGTTTTGGAACCAGTAAGCATTTCTTCCGTTTAAAAGACAAATGACCGTCGAAATTGTACTTATTTTCGAGCGGAGTAAATCAGGGCTTGGGCATATTTTCCCCCAACGTAGATATTTGGGTTGGTGCTCACTGGGATGGTCCATAACGACATATAGGCTTGTTTTGGCCTTGTGTAAGCTTAACCTTACAGCATGTTTACATATGCCTCGCACGATAAAAAAAATTACATAATTGCTGAGAAACATTCACGAGTGAAAAATGCTCGAACAGAAAGACTTATCAGGGATGAATTTACTCATACGCTACATTCATTTCGGACAATTCGTTTTCCATAAGGATGGGGAAAAAGGCTCACTGGTTGAAAAACTCAGCTTGCAGGGATTGCAAACCCAAATAGAAGGTATAAAGCTTATGTGGTTAGACATCAATTAAGAATAGCCTACGCCAAATTAAGTTTCAATTGTCTAAATGGAAACGTTTAATAAATGGCCACAAAAAGCGATAAATTGATGGCATTTTAAAAGTCTTCAACGAAAACATGTGCACTGAGCTGGCTCAACCTTTTCGATGGCCTTGCTAGTTCGTCCAAGAGTGTAGGGAGGACATAGGTGACCCAAATTACTTAAAGCAAGCATGTAGAGTAAACGCATTTTATTATTTACGTACAAACAAATACACAATTTCAACAAATAGTCATCATTGGTCCCTTTTTCCAAGGCCACGTAAGTAGAGTTTGACAGCTCCAGTCCTCACTGGCAACAATTTGTGTCGCAGGTCTTGTCTTTGCACACGCACCCGGAGGCGCACTTGTTGCAGCCTGGTGGACAGCACTCGCAACAACCTGCCAGGGTAGGAAAACACAATCACATATTTAGAGCAGGCCACAGGGGCATGAGTGGTGAGATTTCACAGTTAGCAATGCTCAACGTGAAAATATATTAATTACAAATAAATACAATTCTCCGACACCTTTTGACTCAAAGGGCATTCATCTTACTTTTCTTGCATGTTGTGCAGGAGCAGTTTGCGCAGGTGCATGATGTGCCGCAGTTGCAGGTTCCAGCTACAAACAAAAGACTTAAAATACACTCTAAAACACTCAAATATACTCCATGTTGCATAACGGCCACTAACGTCGTCACATTACAAACAGTTAGGTCATCTGTAGGCCTATAACTCACTCTTGGTGCAGTCGCAAGGGTCCATTTTTGAGATCTTGGTCAGTCCTTCACAGCGTAGCGCGAATGTCTTCTTGTCTCGTTAGATTTAATTGTGTGATGACAATTTGTTGAGTGTCACTTTTAAAGGGTCCGGTTAGAAACAAACCGGGTGCAAAACACACCAGGTGACTGTCGTGCTGATTATATTTCTGCAGCTAGACACTTCTCGATTATTCGACACTCATAAAGTTGGGCCGAGTGTTACTTCCTTTAAACCAAAAATACTGGATGAATAACTTTTCGGGTATTCCTTTTTAGCGCTGCCAAGTTGTATAGCAATTTGAGTGGACAACCCCCTCTCTTAATTGGTCATGTAGGCTACAATTTATTTAAGTGTTCTCTAACGCCTTCATCCCACCGGGGACGTAAGCGCCGCGGAACGGCTGCGTCCTGTGCCCTGCCCCTGCGTCATTCCCCACCGGGCGCGTAACGGCAGCGCGCGCTGCCTTGCGAGCCAGCCGTATTCATGCGAGATCACGAGATCACGCGATAATCCTGAACGTTTTAACTGTGTGGATAAAGGAAATCCTTTCTCACATTGTCTTTATAAAAAGGATGATTGATTTCGTAAATGATTTTATGTTGCTCCACTTAGATAATAAGTCTCTCGTCGTCCATGTTGCCGACCCTCTGAGACCCTTTGATTGATTGACTGCTGACCTGGTGCCACCGGTCATGACATAATGTTGATGTGAAGTTGTATAGGCACATGAGCGGAGTATTGTGTTTTATTTTGAAAATTTACCGGATGCTCTATGGCTTTTATTATTTCACTTCCTGCCCGGCTCGATCTTCTCTGTGGAAATTGACGCGGTTCAGCAGCGGCTCGCGTCAAAATAGAAGTGCTGCGTAATGTTACAAAGACTTGGTTAACGTTAAATGCATTTATCTTGCACAATCATCTTCAGCGGTTAATAAAATGAGGGACATGGGTATACATGGCTTTACCATATTTCACCAAGTTTTGGAAGTTAATATTTGAGTTTGTTCAAACGCATTCGTTTTGGAACCAGTAAGCATTTCTTCCGTTTAAAAGACATAAATTACCGAAATTGTAGTACTTATTTTCGAGCGGAGTAAATCAGGGCTTGGGCGTATTTTCCCCCAACGTAGATATTTGGGTTGGTGCTCACTGGGATGGTCCATAACGACATATAGGCTTGTTTTGGCCTTGTGTAAGCTTAACCTTACAGCGTGTTTACATAGCCTATGCCTCGCACGATAAAAAACATAACTATTACATAATTGCTGAGAAACATTCACGAGTGAAAAATGCTCGAACAGAAAGATCAGGGATTATCAGGGATGAATTTACTCATACGCTACATTCATTTCGGACAATTCGTTTTCCATAAGGATGGAACACTTAGAGAACACTTAAATAAATTGTAGCCTACATGACCAATTAAGAGAGGGGGTTGTCCACTCAAATTGCTATACAATTTGGCAGCGCTAAAAAGGAAGACCCGAAAAGTTATTCATCCAGTATTTTTGGTTTAAAGGAAGTAGCACTCGGCCCAACTTTATGAGTGTCGAATAATCGAGAAGTGTCTAGCTGCAGAAAAATAATCAGCACGACAGTCACCTGGTGTGTTTTGCACCCGGTTTGTTTCTAACCGGACCCTTTAAAAGTGACTCTCAACAAATTGTCATCACACAATTAAATCTAACGAGACAAGAAGACATTCGCGCTACGCTGTGAAGGACTGACCAAGATCTCAAAAATGGACCCTTGCGACTGCACCAAGAGTGAGTTATAGGCCTACAGATGACTTAACTGTTTGTAATGTGACGACGTTAGTGGCCGTTATGCAACATGGAGTATATTTGAGTGTTTTAGAGTGTATTTTAAGTCTTTTGTTTGTAGCTGGAACCTGCAACTGCGGCACATCATGCACCTGCGCAAACTGCTCCTGCACAACATGCAAGAAAAGTAAGATGAATGCCCTTTGAGTCAAAAGGTGTCGGAGAATTATATTTATTTGTAATTAATATATTTTCACGTTGAGCATTGCTAACTGTGGAATCTCACCACTCATGCCCCTGTGGCCTGCTCTAAATATGTGATTGTGTTTTCCTACCCTGGCAGGTTGTTGCGAGTGCTGTCCACCAGGCTGCAACAAGTGCGCCTCCGGGTGCGTGTGCAAAGACAAGACCTGCGACACAAATTGTTGCCAGTGAGGACCGGAGCGGTCTGACAAGCTTCTTAATGGGGGCTTGTGGAAAGGGACCGAAGTGATTTCATCGGTTATTTATTAATAACTGTACTATGTGAAAATAAATGCATATACTCTACCTGTTCACCTTTTTGATCTTTGGCTGAAATGGGTGTTCCGTTGACTTCCAATTTGACTGCCCTGCTCGTTTACATGGTCAGGCCAACTGAACATGTAAACGGGCATTTAGATATAGGCCTATCTAAAGGCTACATGTGTGTACTGGGGATTTCAAGCAATATAGAACAATTCTTCTGCTCTGGCATTGTTCCCTTTGCATCTTTTTTGGGGGATTTGAAGCTGCACTACTTCTCTACAGCTATTTACAATTTACTCCATTAAACCATAACAGGAATTTCTATAAATGGGTTTAGTTTTCTGGTCTGTATTTACAAATATTTGAATCATTCTGCTAGACTCTATTTATATAATGTGGGGCCATTGAATCAGATTGCATTTATAATCGGCTGGAAGATGAATCGTTGGGCCTATAATTGCATGTTGGCACTACATACAATTTTAATATAGGCCTATAAACACTTAAAATACCCATTATGCTTGCAGAACGAAATGGAAATGACGGAATAAAAACATTGCCATGAAAAGTTAAACTAGATTTTTCCAAAGTTTGCGTTCGACGTTTCTATTCGGGGATGCACATCAATTACTTCTCGCGACTCTAACGTGTGGCCGAACCGAACCTCTTTATTTATTTTTAATTAGAATATTTCACATAAGTCTTAAGAGTTCAAATCCTACGTGTAGGCTATATATGCCTAATACAGGAAATCAGAATCAAGGTATAAAAAAAAAAGCAAAATAACAAATATAAATTGACATTCAAAATTTGCATTGCGTTAATACATTTTTTATGGTTTAAAGACAGTGCACCCGCCCCAACTTTAGAAATGTAAATCTCCTTTCGACATATCCGTGTGCAGAATGAACAGCACGAGGACCGTGTGTTTTGCACCCGGTTTGGTTTTATAAGGACACTAAAAGTGACACTCGGGCAGACAATAGGCCTATAATCCAGAAACTACTTTATCGAAGAAGGTGTGTATATTCGTTGAACGTCTCAATGTGAAAATAAACAGCGGCTCTTACTCTACCTGTGATTTTTTTAGAAATTTTGTTTCTAGGTGATCTAAAATAGATTGCTTAAAATAAGATGAATAGGTAATATAGGTAATAGGTATCTATTCAGTTATGTCTTAACCTCGTATTACAGAGACTACAAATGGGATTCAAAGCCCCATCATTTAAACCTAACAACGTAGAACACAACCAAAAAACCAAAGACATGTAGGCCTATGCAGAAACGATTTCCCCAAGCAGAACTCAAACGCGCTTGACGTTTCTACTCGGAGAATCAAAGACACCCACCGGAAGCACTCTTCTGGGCTCTTCCGTGTTGACGAATCGAACTCTATTGCGTTCAACATCGAAATAAAGTTCATTTTTATTATTACGTTTGGACTTTAAAAGGAAACATGCCTAAAGTTGTTTCGAGAAGCGTTGTGTGTTCGGATACCAGAGACAGGGAAGAATACGATGATGGGGAAAAACCACTTCACGTCTACTACTGTCTGTGTGGTCAAATGGTTTTGGTACTGGATTGTCAATTGGAAAAACTCCCCATGCGGCCCAAGGATAAAGCGAGAGTAATTGATGCAGCAAAACATGCCCACAAGTTTTGCAACGTGGAGGACGACGAAAATGTGTATATAAAGCGACCAGATGGCATCGAGCGACAGTTTCGCAAAAAGTGTGGTAAATGTGGGCTTGTACTTTTCTACCAGCATCAGATGAAGAGCACTCCTGTCACGTTCATTGTCGACGAAGCGGTTGTAAAGTTCGGATCGGGATACGGGAACACGAGTGTCTACAGCCAAAAGCCAGTTGAGGCGCCTAAAAAAGTCCGGGTCATGATGACGAAGCGGACTAAAGACATGGGCAAGTTCAGCTCAGTCACGGTGTCCACCATCGATGAGGAAGAAGAGGAGATTGAGGCAAGAGAGGTTGCAGACTCTTATGCCCAAAATGCCAAAGTGATTGAGAAGCAGTTGGAGAGAAAGGGAATGAGCAAGAAACGACTTCAAGAGCTGGCTGAACTGGAGGCAAAGACAGCAAAGAACAAAGGCACACTTATTGACAATCAGTTCAAGTAGTGCCAGAAGACCCGTTTTTTTTTTACCCGTCAAACACATTGGGACTATTGTCACACATTACCTTTTTCAGTTCCCCTAAAGAAGGAGGTCCAGTGACACAGATGAATGATTGACATTTGGCTGCAATTGTCGTTTTATTTCTTACTTCTTTATTATTTACTTCTTGATTATTTCTTTATTTCTTGAGTTATTATTTTGCAAATGTTAAGTCCAATGTTAATGGAAATATGTTGATAATAAAATTGTCCAAAAAAGCATTTTGCCCTAGAAAATCATGTTATGGTTATTTTTGTTTCATTGTACATATTGTTTATTTGAAGTTCATTGCAAAAATCTGGGCACCCCAGGACAGATGGCCATTTTACAATCATCAAGTGAACAGAAGCTAACTGGACCTCTTAATGGTGCATTTTTCTTTTATGGAAATATGTCTCATGTTTAATTAAAAATAAACCGTGACAAAAGACCCTGTCAGCTAATAATTTGTAACTTCTCCTCAGGCAACCTTAACATATTGCAAACTCTTCCTATTGCCAACTATAAGAGTATTTCAGTTTTTGTAATTTCTCCCCAACGCGTCTAGATCAGAAATATTCTTCAGACTCCTTTCTTGAACTTCAATAATCTTGAAGTCTGCAGACTAGTGGCCATCCAATACCACTTCCAATAACACTTCCTATCATGAAATGAAATACTCAAATTGAACATTGGCCTCTAGAATTTGATAATGGTCTCATTCTTCCTTCCACCTGCTCGAGATCTAAGTGCAGAACGTAATTGTATGTTTTTTTTGGTTCTGTGCTGGCCTGGTTTCGGCCCCTGAATCCCTGGCCACCTTTTAAAAAAAGTTCAGGAATTGAATACAAATTCTGGATGGTTGTAAGGGGACTTCTCTGCCACACTTGCTCACACTATGCTCCTATCCAGAAAGTATTTTGCAGACAGATGTCATATAATTGAGGACAGTGAGTTTAAAATACTTAAGAATGTCTGACAGGCATACTGTATAGCAGGGGTCTTTAATTAGAAAATTTAGAAAAATGTTCAACTGAAGTGTGACTATTTCAGTGGTATTTAATATGGGAGCTAATTTGCAATGTTTATATTTAAGTGGGCCTGTTATTGTTTCCTTGCGAACCAACAAGGGTTCTCACACCACTGTGTCTTCTGGTCTGTAATTAATAATTATAAATTAAAGGAACATTGCAAACAGAGGCATGGCAATTTAATAACTTGCATACAAGTTATAATGGGAAAGACTGGTTTGAACATTGGGCTTGGCCCATATAGCATTAGCTCTGTGCAAATCCTTCCCCAGGTGAAATATATTCGATGACTCCTGCTACATAACTACAAATATAATGCACACTACAAAGCAAATACCTATAAAACCATGTAAAAATCCATTGGAAATGAAAGCCCCTCTGCAGAGCTCTGCCTGAGGCCAGCTCTGTGCTGGCCTTTTAAATAACGGACTGTGTTAATATCCAGCAGGTGGCAGTAGCGCTGCACTGTGGACGTAACAGCGAAGTACATTAGAGACGAAGAAAAAGCCTCGTCCAATAAGCGGCATTCTTAGAAATGCCGGGTTATGTCCGAGCGCCCATACACGATTTACCAAAATAATATCAAGTTTCAATCTTCTGAGGAGAAAGGAAATATATAAAATCCTGGCTAGATAGCAGGTTAGTTGTTTAATTGTCTGCAGCTTATATTGGAGGTATCACATCAACATCCCATCATTATTTCCCGAGCAATTTTCAAACTAGCTAACCATACCCAATGTATCAGTGGTCGTGTTAAGCTAACAACGCATGCTAACGAAGCAAGGCTAGAAATGCTAGTATCATAAATTATTAGCGTCGTTTCCCCAAACCCCCTTGTTTTATAAAGTTATGTTTTGCTCTCTGTCTAAATTGCATGATAGACAATAGTCTGTCGCTTATGTAGCCGATCAGGGTGTCATGAGCTAATGCTATGCAACCTCACTGTCACATGTGCGCTCTTGTCAGTCGAAATCACCATGTAAACATGAAACGTCTCAGCTTCTTAGCGATAAATTAATATTGTTCTATGTATGGTTCAACACAATACCACTTTTTGTCATTAACCTTGTTTTATGTATAATGCAAGCTTTAGTTTATTAAGGCTTCATTATGTATTAAATAAACAAAACGTCTCCTACTGTACTTGGTCGTTAGTGAAATGTAGAACTGTGGTGCAAAGCATTCTCTTTGCCGTTCTGTCACCCTCACCGTTTTGATGTTTCATCTTCTCTAGAGCTATGGACACCGAGGGCTTTGGAGAGCTGCTACAGCAGGCAGAGCAGTTAGCCGCCGAGACAGAAGCGGTGTCGGAGCTTCCTCATGTGGAGAGGAACCTTCAGGAGATCCAGCAGGCTGGGGAGAGGCTCAGGTCCCGCACATTGACCCGCACCTCTCAGGATGCTGCAGATGTCAAAGCGTAAGGATGACACTAATAGCCCAGTAGTATAGGCAGCTTTTCTCTTTCAGTACCATAGTGCTCAGTGTGCAAAATATATTTCCAGGGGAGCAAAATCATGTTTTCTTTGTAAAAATCAAATGAACAAAGAGGATCATGAACCTTGAAAAATTAACTTTTCAACACTTTTTGTGTACTTGCTGGCTAGCAGAACTAGTCCTATTCACAAACCACATTCCTAAATATACACTGTTGACTAACACAGCACACAATAAAGGTTTGCTGTTATGTCAGTTGTAGCCAATAGGTTTTATTATCATTAAAGTTAACCTTGCTGTTTCCATTTCTGCTGTCTCATTCCGTTCTGACTAACAAGTTCCCCCATCCGGTGTGGAGCATAGGCAGCTCTGTGCAACTGCATAGGCAGTCAAAGCAAAACAACAAATCCGCTACTAGCCTAAAATACAGTTAATGTAGTTAAGCCAATAACAATCCAAATAGGACAACTACCACGTGTTTAGTTGTATTTTATATTCTGAAAAACAGTCACAATATGTTTCCAAGCTATTTTTGTCGACCTCATTACTTTTCTCTTGTCTTCCTCTGCATCTGGTTATGCCTGTAGAAATATTAATTCTGCTCTGAATATATACACTGCATACAGCATAGATTAGCAAGTAAAGGTAAAACTTTTGCTTAGCTATTAACTTAACTTAGTTTATTATTCTTGCTCTGAAGTTGACTTTTTCTTCCAAACAACATATTAGATACTTTATTAGTCTAAAGTTTTAAGCCTTGAGTGACCTTGTTTTCCTTTTCCATGTCAATGGAAAGAAATGGACTGTTCCCTGATTTAGTCCTGTGTATCTTTTTACTTCTTCAGGTCCATTTTGCTGGGCTCCAGAGGACTAGACATCTTCCACATCTCTCAGAGGTTGGAGAGTCTGAGTGCTGCCACTAGCTTTGAGCCCTTGGAGCCGGTCAAAGACACTGACATACAGGTGAAATAAGAGAGCTTATCATTATTCATTTGATTTTCTGTGGTGCCAGTAGTACTGCAGGAGTAAAACAAATTCCCTTTTCGAGTGGACAAATGAGGCGATGAATGTTTTTTTTTATAGTGACTGGTATGTATTAGAAGCTTGATGTAGGGCTACGGTAATGTGGTAATGGTCTGCCACAGAAGACCACTGTCCAGAATCTTATTGTGCCCCTGTTGATTCTGTTGAATGCTGTAAAATAAGAATGGCTTTATCAGAATTATTTCATAGCTGCTCACGGTTAGATTTGAGAGTTGTACAGAGAAAGAGCAGAAGAGAGCAATACTAATCCAATCCAAAAAACTAAGCCCTCCCTCTCAGCTCCCGCCCTCCATACATTTCTATGTGCGCAGATTTGATTGACAGGCAAGATAGATTCCTGAACCAATCAGGGATGAGAAGCCCTGATTGATCGGAAATGAGACCGGAGCTGTTTAAAATCGAAATGGTCTCATTACAAAACTCTCACAGAGCATTTCACTCACAAAAAGCTGACGGTTGACTTTGCCATTTCTAATTAATTACTTTCCATTTATAGCTCTTAAGTTGTACCTATTGCTATTAAGCTGAATTGGTATTATTTGGTCATTAATTTAGTTGAAATCAAGCAATAGTTTATTGTTTTGTGTCAATCATGCTCTAGGATGCATTACACATTGGTTGTTTCTATCTGTCTGTTTTAATGATTGTCCTTTGGTGGATTTTCCCATCGGCCTTTGTCAAGCCCTATGAATTGCCCTGTGATTGAAGATTGCTTCATAAGATACTTGGTTTGCTGTTATTTATTTATTTAGTTTATATATTTACACTTTTTCTATCTCTCCATCACCTCTGTCTCTCACATACGTACCTAATTTAATCAATATGTACGGTAAGGAAATGGATTTGCAGCTAATCTTACAGGCTCTGGCACTGTGGTTCTGGGTAACGTAGAGACCTGCTGTTACTGAAGGCATCCGGGCGGTTAACTGGTTTTCAGGTCATTGGCGCTGTCTAGGCTTGCATGGTGGTTTCTCTCTGTTGTTCCTTCCTCTCATTATTATCCCTCACACTCTCACTCTGTGTAATCATTTTTCTCTATCCATCATTTGCTTATCCTGGGTAGCATTTCCATATAATGTCTCTTCAAACAGTCAACATCTCGATGTCTGGATCTTCCTCTCAGTCTGGTGTCCTTTTTTTTACTTCTCTTTTTTTGCATTTCCATCTCTGCCTTTGCATATTTATTCTGATATCGCCTCCATTGTTACCTTTGACTGACTTTCCTTGCTTCCCCTAATTTTGCTCCTCTCTTTACATCCATTGGCCCATTGTTTTTATTATCTTTTCCCTTTTCTTAATTTCTCTCTTGCTCAGTCGGCTGTGTCTTGCTGGCTCTGGTTTCTGTTTTAGGAGCTTTGTGTTGGTATTAGTCAGACTGATGTTTGCCAGGGTGGGTGGGATGAATTGAGTGACTGACTGGAAGAGCACTTAGGCTCTGGCAGCCTGGCGGTGCAACCAATTCTCTCAACCATTAAAGAGAACGCGTCCTCTCGTGTTCTTATGGGTTTATATGAAATCCAGTCATGATAAAACAAAATGAAAGTTGGAATTTGTCTGGAAACCCAATTTTTAAATGTTCCTATTTTGTGGAGTAGGTGTGTGGTTGAATTCAGTCCAGTCTTCTCCGTGTCTCTGTACCATACTCTGCATCTCTGGGGTCCAACCCCATATTTTCCTTTAAAATAAAACCCTGTTAATTAAGGACAGTAGGTGGGGAACGCAGCATATTCAGGAAGACTCATTCAAACGTAAATGGACATATCTACCCTTGAACCAAAATAAACAGTATTAATGGGGAATTGTTTGTAGAGGTGTATAATTAACTGTTCTCCGCTTGTAGCCAGTGGGGAGTACATATCTTTCAAAGTATTTCTTTTTTCTAAAGTATTTAAGGGACATGATTTTTATGTTTCTTTTATCCATATTTATATATACTTTTATATTTGATTATGTTGATATTTTAAAGTCAAAGGGAAACTATATGTTTTTGAAAATGGCTACACAAGTATGAGCCACATCCATTAGGGGAGTGTATGCTTCTCTGTATATCCTATAGGGCTGAACTGGCATGGTTCACATATAACCTAGATAGAACCAGAGAGACTTGGGTCCTGCTTGAGGAAAGCAGGTCGGTTTCTGGAGCGCAGCGGCCAGGGGCAGGGTGTATTTAGGTTACCAGTTTGACTAGAGCATAGGCATTTATGCATTTGTGTCTAATTCACCCCATCAGCTTTTTCATATTTTTCATATTTTTGAAGGAAAATTGCAGCATGGTCTTCTAGTATGGGTACAAAACTGAATCAGCTCTTGCCACTGTTATAGTTTTACCTGTCCTGAGACTTTAACCTCCTTCATGTGTACTGGTCTAGCTCTCCACCAGGCTAGCACCTTGCTAGCTTGGCTAGGCCAATGAAGTGAGCTGTCGCAAGCCTCAGACCCACTTCGCCACCAGTTTGGTGCACTGTTACTTAATCCCATCTTTAATTGTCCCAACTTTTGAGACGGTGAAGTTCACTGGAGAACTTCCCAGGCCTGGTGTCCTTGTTCTACAGCATTTTGTCCTGTGATAAGCATTATTAAGTGGGTCACACACCAGTAGGAGCGCTGAGTAACAGATAGCACAAAACACATTTGCCTACGGTTTCTAGGACCTTTTTATTCGAAGGATTACAGAAGGCTCTTCCAAGTGTTGGAAGTTCAGCTGCTGGTTGGTCAGGAGTAACTTTTTTTAAATTTTATATCGTCCCTTTCTAGGTTAATGTAGAAGCAAATTGAATGGGTTTCTTCTCGTTGGCTAGCACGGTGGTTGTGCCAGAAAATATCCGCTAACAAAAATGTCTTGCCCATTCATTTCCTTGGCTTTAGTTTCTGGGACAATACAGCTGTAGTTTGCGTTGGAAATTAACAGATATTTTCTTTCGTTTTATGTGCATATGATGATGATATTGACATGTTTCTAAACAGCTACAATAACATAATCTGAGAGTTGTGCATAGATATTCATTGCCAAAGACATCTGTGCCTATCCGATTGGGTTTTGCTGACACCAGATTAGTGGTTATGACCTCAAAAGAAAACAATGTGTTGGATTAGTAACTATAGAGGTTGTGTGTTCATGTGGCCGATAAGGGTTGTGTGTGTGTGTACTTTATCTCTATGTCATTAAATTGACTGAATAGAGACCAATGCCAGAGACAAGGCAGTTAGTTCAAGAGGTGGCCAGATGGATAGAGAAAAATGGATAGTGAAAGGCATTAAGTTGGCTGGTATAAAGATGGAAATGTGTCGTTGGCATAAGAAAAGAAAGAAAATGGCGACCCTCCGCAAAGCAAACCTTAACACTAATTTTTTCTGCCAGTGTTCTCTCTCTCGGTTTCATCTCCAGCTTTCTGCTCATTTCACACTGGCCAACTCTCCCTCTCGATCTCTCACATTGCTCTCTTTGTCTCTCTCTCTTTGGCTTTCAGTCCTTTCGTATTCTGCCTTTCCATCTGCCTCTCTTCCTGTCTATTGCATCCTTCCCCTCTCCAGTGATGTTATGCGTTAAGTGGACACAGTTCGATAAGCACAGAGCATCTGCTAAGATAGACTCACTATTGACACTGCTTGGCTGTGTGTGTGTGTGTGTGTGTGTGTGTGTGTGTGTGTGTGTGTGTGTGTGTGTGTGTGTGTGTGTGTGTGTGTGTGTGTGTGTGCGTGTGTGTGTGTGTGTGTGTGTGTGTGTGTGTGTGTGAGTAAAACGTGTGTGCTGGAGCCACATTTGATGATTGTGTCTAGTATGTAGCTCCCTTATGTGTCAAGGGAGAGGTGTGTGTCTGTGTGTGAGAATGAATGCTCACCACTTTCGCACTAGTTTTGCATTCACAAGCTAGTGCATGTGCGATCTGTGATAGGAAGCCTAAACAAATGAATGCATGTGCATTTTCATTCCCCCCCACCCATATCCCCCTCCCTTCATTAACTAAACATGACCCTTAAGAGCATGATTAGCCTCCTTTTAAGACAGGATGTCGGAAGCCATCAACGGGGGAGTGGGTGGTGGTGGAGGCGGGTGGGGGGGGGGGGTCCATTACTGTAATTGCATTGCGCTAAGGGAGGGAGGGAGAGAAGAGAAGGATTTAGGGAGAGGGAGGGAAGAAAGAAAGGAAACGATGCATAGACGGATAAAAAAACAAAAGCAAATGAGTGAGACTGAGAGGGACGGAGGGGTGTCAGAAGTGTTGGGAAGAAACGAGGAAGGAGGGAGGAAGAGATGGAGAGAAAGCAGATGGGTGGGAGGGGGGGAGAGAGGGTGGGTGCCGGCTCATGGTATGATCGGCAAATCTATACAAATCCATAGTATCATTCTCACGGCTCCCCCCGTCTCTGAGTGGAGAGTTGGTACAGCCCTCAGACGATAAAAACCACCTCCACTGAGTCTTGATGTGGCACTGGTACTCCAGACTCGTGCTCAGAGCAAAAGTCAGTGGCCTTCTTTTTTCCTGCTTCTTCGTTTTTTTTTTCCTTGAGAAAAGACTGTGACTGGACGGCCATGCTGGCTCTGTGGAGCATAGGGAACACGCCCCAGAATGGCGGGCCCTCCAGAGTGCCAGAGGAAAAGCGAGTGCAATGCAGATCTCCCGGGCTGTCAAGGGCCTGCATACAGGAGTGCACTTCTTTGACTTTTTTTTTCACTCCCAATTTTTTGCTAAATCCTGGTTTCATTTATTTTCCTCTCTGCCTGTGAGCCATGGCGTTCATCACGCGTGAGTATCACATACAGATATGCATAGATATTGTATGTCGTCTCCTAGTTTATATATTGTTTCTGTCACAAAGCCAAACGGTGAGGATGGAAGTAATTCCTACTTGATGAAGACGATATTAGAGTCTATTGACTGTTGACAGTTGTAATTGATGAGTGATGATCGTGATTATGATATGTGTATGCTTACAGGAAGTGGAGGAGTTAAGGGTGGGGTTCTCTCTCACACACACATACACACACGTACATATAGACACACACAATACACACGCACTACACACACACACACACACACACACACACACACACAATACACATGCTACACACATACAATACACAATATAGAGTGCTGACAGGTTCATTGAGTCATGTCATATGAGGACAGATGACCATCATATATGTATCCTTACCCTATTATTATAAATATTTGGTAAGTATGATTCAATGTTACAATCAACATAGAAGTACGCTGAAGAGAACAGTTATTTTTTCCCCTGTAAAAATGGCAATTTGCCGTACATGACTATTCATGTATGTCTATTTATGAACTCTCTTATATCACAAGTCTGCAAAATAAAAGGCTATATTCTTGATATATCCCATGCCACATGCCATCGTCTTTGATAAGGCACTATTTATTGATTTATTTTATGGTGAGGTTCAATAAATAGCTTTATTTTATGATTAGATATTATGTATCGATTTTGTTTTTATGTTGAGGCATGATATATAGAGTTGCCTCATAAGGCACTCTAAAAAGATAGATTTTATAATACGACTATTGATTTATTTTATGATGAGGCACTATATATATAGATGGATCTTATGATCAATGGCCTTATATACATTTTATATTGATATTATATATTGTATTGGCACGTTATCTATATTTATTTTATAAGGAACCATGCAGATGTATTTTATGATGAGGCCCCATATATAGCTTTATTTTATCACAAGGCACTATATATTTTTTGTTTCCCCGTGCAGACAGTATATATTGCTTTATTTTATAACAAGGCACTATATATTTTTGTGTTCCCTGTGCAGACAATGCGACTCGTAACCAAGAGCGGACAAGTGGGAGCTGCGCAGGGCATACATGATATAAATATGACCGTGTGCGGATATGTCAAGCATTATTGTGTGCCCAGCATGTCTTGTACATGTGCACATGTGAATGAATGTGGAACAACACTATCATCCAAAGTAGCGATAATCATTTGTCACCGCAAAACGTTGCAGAATGATATTTAGAGACATGGTGGGATTGGGTCTCTTCTTTCAACTGTAGGGAGTGTGTCGTCTGTTTTTCAAGGATTTTGGACATCAAGGAATATTTGGATGCTACACACCTATTCTTTCTCCCCCATCACTGCTGACATGAATTGTCTTCATTTTCATGTTTTGCTTTTATGGCCTTTTATTTTCCTCAGGTTTCTTTTTTGGTGGATTCACTGCTGCCTTGTTTGCTTAATCCTCAGAAGCTTCTGGGCTGCTTGCCCAGCAGGTTTTGGCAGAAGCCAGGATTTCTTTTTAGTAAAGTACACAATACTGGAGTAAGGGTTTGAAGCCTTGTGTGACCGGACAAATGTTTAAACTGATTTTGTATTGTAACTTAGTGCTTTTGAATTATTGTCCTGAATTCCTCCCTTTTACAACAACTGTTGACCATTATTAACACTAACGGAAGGAAAAAAAAGAGCCCAGCCATAACTGAACCCAAATCTCCAAACGTATGTTGTAAAGCAAGGCTAGTGTTTTCCAATCCAGTGTAGCTTAGAGTAGCATCTGTGCCTTTTCTTAAACCCATATCACGTTAATCCACTTGGCTTTACACTCTTATTTATATACCCTGTTCTGATGCAGCTCTCCAGTCAAAATGGACGCCCCGTCCCCTTTGGTTAGGGCGGTTAAATATAGAGCTTTGTCAGCCTCGGGGAGGAAAGGAAGAGTGACCGTCAGGAGGGAAGTGTGTTTTCAGTGTAATTAATATGGCACAATGAAAAAAATATGATGCTCTCTCTCCACCTTTGGTTGTGCTTGACTCGGGAAATATATGTAATTGCCCAGTTGTTAGTTGAACAGTAACACAGCCTTAACCAGTAGATAGGAAAGGAAATGGCGATGCCCGGAAAACAGACAAGCTCAGGTCTCGGTTACCGCACGGCTGTTTTAAACGTGACAAAGCGATACCTGGGAGAAGGAGAAATGAAATTTCTCCCATTCAATTATTTAAGCCAGACTTAAATTGATCTGTCAATCAATAACACATTATGAGTGTGATATTCTAAAGCTGACTGTTAACAAACCATCGTGGCTATTAAATAGATGCGCCAATGGTTCAGTTAACATGGTGCTTTTGTAGGAAATAAACCAGATTTCCTCAGCATTTCTTGGTACTTGATCACCCTCTGTCCTGCTTTCTCGGCGGCTGGGCTTTCAGGGTGAACCAGGCCTGAGGCCTCTGACCACTGCACACCATGCAGGGAACAGTGAGCAGGTGTCACTGAGTGACAGCTAATGGACAGATGGTGGGCGGGGGGGGGGGGGGGCATGACCCAGGCAGTAAGGTCTCACACTGTAGATGCAATCTATACGACCAGGATGGAACAATGGGGACGCAAGGAAGGGGATGGGCAGCTCCAGAAATGGATCACCTGCGGGAGAATGAGATCATATTGGCTTGACCTAAGCCACTGTTTCTCTACGTGACATCTGTGCAGAACGCAGCAGAGGAACAGACAAAACATTTTTAATAGCCAATCTTTTATCTGAGATGGGTAGTGGTGTCTAGCCTGTTGTGTGTACCAAGCCTTCTCTGGTTTAATATGTACTTCCTGCGGTCCTATTTTGTGTTTGTAAACACATCTAAGGATCCAACGTGTTTCCTTCATCTTTCAACTTAAGGAAGGTCTGACTCTTACCTTTTTTGATGTTCAGAAACCAGAAACCTATCTGTCTATTTCATGCTCAAATCCTGCAAATGTCATTTCAATCATTTGAAGCAAGACTTGATAACAGTTGTTTTGACCTCCATATTCAATATATCCCTAACTACATTTTATATGTGTCCTTTTATGACTCACAACCATGTTGGTAGTATCCATATTATTGTAGTCTTGAGAAATTAATGGTAAGGTTATTTTGGGTATCTTGCAAAATCAAAAAACATAATCCTTATGGGATTATCCAGAAATGCCTGAGCATGACAGCATGCAGCCATGCAGGACAGAGACAACATGAAAAACACATAGCCACCATTTTGCTGTTTTCTCAAGATGGCCGCCCTAGTACCCCCCCCCCCCCCCCTCCCCAATCCCTTCCCTCTGAGTGAGCAGTGCAGTTAAACACCTCGTCGGGAGAAAAGAAAATCATATCTCCCACTTATGCACTCGAAAGCACTGATGGTGTGTAGGATAAGTAGCTAATGCTTTCACTGTAGTATGTGGGACATAATTACATGACTTACCGAGGAAAAGACACGCAGGAGAGGCCATCTTAAGACGGCACCCATCTGAATGCTTCTTTCTTTCTTCTTACCACCCCCTCTATATATAGACACACACACACACACACACACACACACACACACACACACACACACACACACACACACACACACACACACTTAAGGTATGGCGACACAAGCCGTACGCCTGCAGATGTGTGTGAATGAGGGGTATTAATGGGAAGGCTCTTGTTAATCCTGACCATAGTTTGAGGGGGTGAAGGCCCTGCATCATAGTAGCAGAGGAGAGAGCAGCACAGCAGCCCGTCTAAAATGTCCTGGTCGTTGTTTACAGTCAGTTGTTAACGTCTGTGTTATTGTCTCCCTATCCCTCTCTCTCTCTCCTTCATCTCTCCCTCTGCTCATCCCGTTTGTCTCTCATCAGGGCTTCCTGAAAAACGAGAGGGACAACGCCCTCCTCTCAGCCATCGAGGAGTCCCGGCGCAGGGTCAGTGTCTGCTACACCCGTCATGTCCTACATCCTGCTCCATCACACCATCACCACGCACCCTCAAGTCCTTAAGTACAATGACCAGCAGAACACCCGTAGTACAGTGAAGTGGTTTATTGACGGTATGCTATTAAATATACACGCTTGTTCGACTAAACAAGCGATTAACGCCAGCAAATTCCTGACAAACACCAAGTTACGAGTCAGCTGCAATGTAGAGCCCTTCTGATAAACAGTCAGGTTTTTTGCTAAACCGTGTCTCTTGTTACCCGATGCGCACAATTTTATTGTGCGCATTTGTGTCTACAACACACTCGCCTTGGGGTGGATCGTCGTGAAATGGTTTCTCCCCTGATGTGAAGCGCTCTGAGGAGCAGCGTTTAATTAGCCTGCATTTTCATTCTCTTTCTCTCTTTCCATCTCTCTGGCTTGGTCGCTCTCTAGGACAGAAAATAGCTTGTACCCTGTTAGGTGTGTGTGTGTGTTGGGGGCGATATGTTAGTAGTATATAGATGCTGGAGTGCAAAATGATTTGTATAAACACGTTTCACATTCAATTGTTTCTTTAAGTGATGAGCACTGAGGCCTGAGGCCAAGTAAAGAGACTGTTTACGGCAAATGACGGGAATATTGTAAAATATGAATGATGAATTGACCTCAAATGATAAATATTTACATATTTATTTTCTAAATTAATCCTAAGACTCTAACATAACACTAACATACTTGGTAAATGACAATACCAACTAATCCTCAAATAAGTTTAGAAATAAATGAGGTTCTTCTAGTTAAACGCAAACCAGGTTAGAACATGTTCATGGCTATTATAAATCAAACATTACAACATGTTTGATATATTCTTATCAGAAATAGATTTTAGGTCAATCATCCTCTTCTAATGCCTCCAAACTACGGGTATAAGTCAAAATTGGACTGAACAAGTACTGGCTCTCATCTGTATTTGGTAAAGACTTTGCTTCCTCGTTCTGCTCTAGTCTTCAGTTTCCTCCTGACCTCAAGATTGGCACTGCTTAATTAGCTGATGTTCCCATTATCTCCCAACTCTCTGAGGAGAGACAAAATAGACTTGGCTTGGCCCATGGGTGGGCAGGCGTACCCTGGGGACTCACTAAACACCTGGTTAGCGTTGGCATGTGGGTATCATGTGGCCGTGCGATTTATTCATACATGAGCACGCCTTAGGTCGGCTGAGAGGATCTTAAAATAGCCTGCGCTTAATCAGGACCCACCTGAAGATATGAACTCACACCTGCCGGGGTTATGGTGTCAGGCTGCTGCAGACACACTGCGTCTCCCTCGCGCCACTCTTTAGCATCACTCTCGCATCACTCTCCCGTATCAATATCTGTCCCGGTCGCCACGGCTCTGAAACCAAATGAGGCCTCGACTCCTCAGCAACATATATTATCTTCCTGCTGAATATCCCTTCTCGTACTAGTTTTCTCTCTCTCTCTCTGTCTCCCTCCCCATTCATTCTACTATTCTTTCTCATCCTCCCCTCCATGCATGTCCCCCGGCCGCTCAGACCTTCCTGCTGGCGGAGGAGTACCACCGTGAGTCCATGCTGGTCCAGTGGGAGCAGGTGAAGCAGCAGGTGCTGCGCACGCTGCTGGGGGCCGGAGAGGACGCCTTGGACTTCAGTCAAGATGTGGAGGTACGGCTGGCCAAATGCACTCACCCATTCACATTAAAAAAATAGTACTCTTTTATTAGACTCCTCGTTTAGATTTCTATGTCTTTTTTAGTAATATTATGTTTTATGTCAATGGGACCTTTCATACATAAGAACGCCGCTCAAAGTTTTTAATTGTGGTTAATGTGCCTGCTGCCAGGTGCTTGGTTTGAAACCCTAAAGGGAAAAAATCTGTCCCTTCAGAGCAACGAGAACACCTTCTTAATGCCCAGGAATATCATTTAATAAATATAGGTGCTTGTGGTGGCCAAACAATGCTATAATTGGGGGTTTAATATTCTTGAACTATTCCACTATTTTTTCATGCATGGATTTTAATACCAAGACATTGGGATAAAATAATGTTTCAGGTTGAAGACATTGGAGATTAAAAATCAGTTTTACAAGAGCAACCCAACTGGTCCAATTCATTATTAATACAATGTATTCATTTCTCATTATAATTCTTAATCTGATGTGCAGATGGCCATGTATCTGAAATGAAATGTGGTTCTATGATAAATTATTCAGCCCCTTTCAAATTTTCACTCTGGTGTCTATTGCCAAATGCCCAAAACAGACTTGTTTTGTTTTAGAGCTTTAATACTCCTAATCTATGTGTCCTTACCGAACCCCAATCTTTTTTTTTTTGGTATTGGTAGTTGTTAGTGAGTTGGCGATTGTATTATAATTTTAATTTTCACATATAATGGAGGATCAAATCCCCTTGTGTATATGCCTATCCCTGGACCGTGACATGGTGTGTTTGTGTGTCCTGCAGCCCAGTTTTGTGAGTGAGGTAGGAGTCCCAGGAAGGAGTGCCTTGGACAGTGTGGAGGTGGCCTATGGACGACAGGTGCGTTCTTGTTACACTTCACGCTTCAATTATTATGAATTTATTTTGGCCTCCAGACTGTGGTTGAATACAAATAAACTCCACCACCCTACTGTCAGTCGGTTTTCTTTTAACAATCTTCCGAAAAACATTGATGGGTTCATTAAATAGTTTATGCTAAAAAACACTAATATCATCACATTACTATCCAAAATAGAATTTTATCAATGTGGCATGATTTATATGAGGTCAGAGTATATATATGTAGTTATTTTTCTGGATATCATCCTATATTTTTTAGATGCAAAAGGAATAGTCTGTTATGAGGCAAATGTGTACATGTAACCCTTCTTCTATGAAGCCGTGTAAATCACATGTTACACCAAATTAAAAAATAGGTCACAGCCTGAGAGACAGCAACGTGTCAAATATATTGATTGATTGGAGTGAGAGCTGGGCACTCTGGGTAATTCCCCCAGCATTGTGCAAAGATTAGCCAAATCTCTATATCCCCCATCTCCTCCACTGTGTAGCTCTACCCTCTCTCCCTCTCTATATGTTTAATCTTTGTTATCCTATTGTAGACTCGTTGTCGTGCCCCCAGTGTCTCTCTGGCTGTTCTTTCTCCCCCGATCTGTCCATCCTTAAACCGCCTCCACCCGTAGCCGCCCCTCTGACCATGTGCCGCCACATCGCCTGTGGGGTGGTGCTCCTGGTGTTTGTTGTCTTCTTCCATGACCTCCTCAATGTCTTCGTCCTCTTCGTCTTGTTCTTCATCATCAAGCGTTTTGCCCGGCAGCCCTAGCCGTGAAAGCAGCTGCCGTTCCTCCCTCCTCCCTCCTCCCCTCGCCCGGAGCCTCGCGTGGGCACAATATGGCCTCGTTTGGTTTAAATTGGTCGCCTCCTCCTCCTCCTCCTCCTCCCCCACCTCTCTCTGTTCAGATCTACATCTTCAACGAGAAGATCGTCAACGGCCACATCCAGCCCAACCTGGGGGACCTCTGTGCTTCTGTGGTGGAGAGCATCGACGACAAGGTGAGAGGAGCCACTGACACGCCGCAGACGGGATGAACAGATGGATAGATAACCCTTTAGGTTTTCCCCAAGGGACATTCAGGTGCTCCAGAAACCACAGGGGACAGAACAGTGGCTATAAAGACTATAAAGGCTATAAAGTCAGATCAAGTCAGGGGAACTGAAGTCCAACTTAACCCACCCCTGCTATTCTTTGCAAAAAAGGAATAGCAGGGCTTTGCCGACCACAGTGGGAAAGGGGAGATTGGGCACAAAGGCTCACAAAGTGGTGGCGGTCACTGTGATGTGACAACGCAATATACAAGCCCTACATTTAGCATATTAATCATTTTCGACCAATTTGGTTGCAGTGTTGCAGCAAAAAAAGGGTGGATGGGCGTCTCGTATAATTGCTTCAGAGTTCAGTCAGGTTTGTAACTGTCTCACTGTGCTGTCACTCCCTCCCCCCCCCACCCCAGAACGTGTCAGACATGTGGCTGATGGTGAAGCAGATGACTGACGTGCTGCTGGTCCCGGCTAAAGACACCCTGAAGAGTCGCACGGCCGTCGACATGCAGATGGCCTTTGTGCGCCAGGCTCTCAGCTTCCTGGAGAACTGGTGTGTGTGTGTGTACACTGCCCTCAATGGTCCTTTTTTGTGTTTTTTATGCTCAACTGGTGCGTGTCTCCTTCTCCCCTGCAGCTACAAGAACTACACCATGGTGACTGTGTTTGGGAACCTCCACCAGGCCCAGCTGGGCGGGGTGCCTGGAACGTACCAACTGGTCCGCAGCTTCCTCAACATCAAACTGCCCGGCCCACTGCCTGGCATGCAGGTGACCTACACACACCACACATCAAACACCACACACACACACACACACACACACACACACACACACACACACACACACACACACACACACAACACACAACACACACCATCCACATTAATGAACAGGATGACTGTGAGACGGGCTCCCTAACGGAGGGTGGTGTGTGGGTGCAGGACGGGGAGGTGGAGGGTCACCCGGTGTGGGCCGTCATCTACTACTGCCTGCGCTGCGGGGACCTGAACGCGGCCATGCAGGTGGTGAACAGAGCCCAGCACCAGCTGGGGGACTTCAAGGCCTGGTTCCAGGAGTACATGAACAGCCCCGACAGACGGTGAGCCACGGCCTGCTACCGACGGCAGAGCTACAACATTTGGTTGCCATGGCCCAGAAATCAGTCGGGTGTCGGGAGATGATGGGTGCTTTTGACATTGATTCCCTCCCGTCTCTCTTACACATCTTTCTACCCCTCTTTCCCTTCCCATCCTTTTGTGTCCCTCCTCTCCTTATCCGTCCCCTCCTGCTGCTCTCACCTTGTCTCTCTGTGACATCTGTTCCTCCTTCCTTTTTTCTCTCATCTCCCTCCCCTCCTACCTCTCCATCCCCCTCTCTTATCGCCCCCTCCTTCATTTCCCTTCTCTCTTTCCTTCCCCGTCTCTCTTTACGCTCTGATATCTTTCCCTTTCTCTCCATCTCTTGTTTCCCCCCCATCTCTTTCTCTCTCTCTCCCCAGGCTATCCCCGGCGTCAGAGAACAAGCTGCGTCTTCACTACCGCCGGGTCCTGCGGAACAGCGCCGACCCCTACAAGAGGGCCGTCTACTGCCTGATCGGAAAGTGCGACGTCAGCGACAACCACGGGGAAGTGGCGGACAAGACGGAGGACTACCTCTGGCTCAAGGTGCTGATTTAGTTTACTATAAGGTTGGCCACGTGCTGGTCTTCCACACGACGACTTCATTACCCGTACGGTGATGAGCTTAACAAGAGCAGACAGAATCGATTATAACACAACCCAAAATCGACAACACAAGCTGAGGGGCCGTAATCCCCAGCCAGGCATATTCACAGTGTTTCATGTGAGTGAAGAGAGAAGTGATTTCCAGCGTCGCTAATGCATTTGTTGTTGATGGGTCATTTACTTTTGGTGTTAAATAGATATAGTTTAAGGCGGTCCACAATGTGGAGCGTATTAGCTGAGATGTTGTTGCTTCATGTCGACTACCAGGTCGTGATACTAAAGCTGCTGATGAACCCGTACCACTAGGATCGCTCAAATGCGAAGAACACGTTCTCCATTTCAAATGCATTCACCAAAAGGGGCCGTTCCACTGCTAGGGAGGGGATTCTACTCACTCTCCCCATGAACACCGTGTCCCTGTGCTGTGTCCCACAGCTGAACCAGGTGTGTTTCGACGACGACGGAAGCAACTCTCCTCAGGACCGGCTGACCCTGCCCCAGCTGCAGAAACAACTGCTGGAGGACTATGGTAGGGGGAGAACACCCTGCAGCCATCCGCACCCATTCTCCCTACTGTCTCGCTCCCACCCAGCCCTGCTCCCTCCACCTAACCACGCTCTCATTGTTATTCAGCGCTGGAGCTTAGAAGTACAATTCTGGGAACATTGAGGGATTTTCTCCACGCAGCGTGAGGCCTGAAAGCCATAAGGTCCATAGCTGGACTCAAGATGGCCGCGCTAGTACCCCTAGGGATGTTAACATTATCACGACTGGCAGAGAATCCAGTCAAAGACAACTTGGCTTGAATGAAAACGGACGTGTGCTTGTGCCTCCGTGTTTCTCTCTGCGGATGTGTTGTGACCCTACACACAGAGTGAGCACAGAGTGCTCGGAGAGCTTTCTCCCCGACAGCGCGTAGGAGCACTTGTCTCCTCTCCCCGGTGCTCCCCGGCCCGCACATCTGCCGCTGCGGCTGCTCCGCATAGATAAGCCCACACACGGCACTCTCGCTCTCTCTTTCGCTCTCGCTCGCACTCTCTCTCCCCCTCTCTCGCTCTCTCGCCCTCCCTCGCTCTCTCTCAGTAGCACTGCTGCTCTCAGCAGGAGGTAAAGCTTGCTTCTCTTTTCTTCTATCTCTTCTCTCCCTGCTCTCTTATACCTCAGTGGCCATGTCTCCCGTCCTCTGCTGTGAAGAGGACGGGGATGAGAGAGAGAGAGAGAGAGAGAGAGAGAGGGGGATTTAATCCCTGCTGTGAACGGAATAAAGGCCGGAGGGTTTTTTTGCCACCTTCTGTTTCGCTCCGTTGTCACCATAATTGTGTCACTTTTTCCTTGCGCACCCGCATCGTGGCTCGCCCCTCCTCCCCTCTCCTTTATCCTCCCATCTCTTCTATCGTTCTGTATTTACAAGGACAATTTCCTTTGCATATTCTAGTCATCCTGCGTTATCGCTAAGGGTTTTTCCTTCGTCCTCTACATCTTGCCCTCTCATTTGTTCTCTCTCTCTCTCTATCTAGTGCTCTTTCTCATGCTCGCTCTCTTCCTCTTGGAAACTAAAGAGCTGGAACATGGAGATAAGGCTTTAAAAGGGAGGACACGCTTCGCCCTTTTTAATGTTCTTGCATGCAAGAGAACTTTTTCAGCCAGCGAGGGGGATTAAGAGTTTTTTTTAATTAAAAAGCCAATTTGATGACTCAGTACCTGCGATGTTGCAAAAAATAAAAAGCCATTGCTCTCTACCGGTAGTTGGCTCAATGTAGAAGTCATTCATTCATATGTTGTTCACAAATACACAACCTTACCCTGACCTAATTATACTTTGGGGGGTGAAATGTATTGCCATTTTTTATTTATATATATATATATATATATATATATTATGGGTTATATGTCCTATAATGTCCTTTTGGATTAGACGGCTGAGTGCAGTATTGGTCGAGGTTTGGCTTACGTCGTAGTTTGTACATTCTCTCAGACCGATCTTCCAGAACGATCTTGTGGAGAAGTATGCCACAATGTATAAAAACATGTGAAGGGCGGCCGCCTGCTCCGATGAAACGGGCGGCGCCTCCTAATAGAAAGCCTCTTCCCGGGAGGCCCTGCCACTCATATCCGCTCCGGTCTCCGTTTCCTCCACCAGGGGAGTCCCACTTCTCGGCCAGCCAGCAGCCCTTCCTGTACTTCCAGGTGCTGTTCCTGACGGCCCAGTTCGAGGCGGCCGTGGCCTTCCTGTTCCGCGTGGAGCGCCTGCGCAGCCACAGCGTGCACGTGGCGCTGGTCCTCTACGAGCTGCGGCTGCTGCTCAAGTCTTCGGGCCAGAGCGCCCAACTCTGTGAGTGGTCCCCTCACCCTCACCCTATACATATATATATATATTTGTTTTAGAAATATTTACAACAGCTATCATGGACCACAATGGTCTGTTGGTTGGTTTAGGGCAATAGATTCCCAGCCTTACGGTTCTGGTGTCGAGCCCCAATGTCTGCAGTCCACCTGCAGCCCTAACCCTCACCTGCTCGTTGATGCCGTTTGTGAAGAGGAATTCACCATAAGTCGATTTGTATTAAAGCGTCAATGACCTAACCAGTAAACCACAGTAATTATCCCTTCTTTCTCTCTGTAGTGAGCCAGGAGCCCGGGGACCCTCCCATGGTGCGCCGGATCAACTTCATCCGCCTGCTCATGCTCTACACCCGCAAGTTTGAGTCCACGGACCCACGGGAGGCCCTGCAGTATTTCTACTTCCTCCGGTAAGTAGTCCAGCTTGCGTGCAGAACCCTTTGATTACCAAGTGCTTATGCTACATTTCAGGATATCCCTGGACTCTGACCTGTCCCATCAACTCCTATGCCAGTGTGTATGTGTTCACGACGATGATTTCCATGCATTGATGGTTCCTTGTGTCTGCCTCCCTACAGCAATGAGAAGGACAGCCAGGGAGAGAACATGTTCATGCGCTGCGTCAGTGAGCTGGTGATCGAGAGCCGTGAGGTAAAGCCACCCGCTACATACTCTACTCTAATCTGCTCATGGCAGCATGGTAGTAGTAAAGAGATTCACTGAGTTCACCTTTTGCAACTGTACTTTATAGAGTAAATGGCCATATTAAGGCCACACTCTTGTGGGTGATTTGAGAACAAATTAAATGGTTGATAGTCAAAGTCACTGCACGGATAGTTATTAGCAGCACACGTTTGGCATTGATAAGACGAGTAAAGTGTCCATAAACACTCGGGAGGGACCATAAACACTCTGGAAACAACTGGAAGTCAACATCATTTTAAACATGAATAAATCTTGTCAAGATATTATTCACAGAGGTATTTCTATAAATATACTGTGTGTCCATCCTAAGCGATCCGGTGTGTGTCTCTGACTGTTGACTCTGTCCCTCTCTCCTCATAGTTTGACATGCTGCTGGGAAGACTGGAGAAGGATGGCAGCAGAAAGGTAGGAGAACTGCATCTCATTTCACGCTCCCTGTCTCCAACTCCTTGGAAACGTTTCGCATGGGTTGTTCTATTTCGCATTGACCTCTTCCTCCTCCTCCTCCTCCCCCTTTCCTCTTCAGCCCGGTGTGATAGACAAGTTTGCCGGAGACACCAAAGCCATCATCAGTAAGGTGGCGTTGGAGGCAGAGAACAAGGGCCTGTTTGAGGAGGCAGTCAAACTCTACGAGTTGGCCAAGGTAGGAGACCCTGCAGTCTTTACTCCTCCAGAGATCCAATTGTACCTATAGTACTCCTGTGATGATGACGACGTGTCTCTCCTTGTAGAACCCAGATAAGGTGCTGGGGCTGATGAACCGGTTGCTCAGTCCAGTGATTGCTCAGGTCAGCGCTCCCCAGTCCAACAAGGAGAGGCTAAAGAACACAGCCCTGGCCATCGCGGAGAGGTGAACACGCACTCCCACTCCCACTTGATAAAGTACAAACATACTGGAGACGATGGCCAAGACAAGAACACATTAACGAACAGTATAGTGTTTAGTCCACTAATGTTTGTGCAGGTAATTGTCTTTGTTATGGTGAAATGACATGAACTCACTCCTTATTACCGCTTCAATCGCTCATGATCACAGTCATTTAACCAATCTTATTTTGGACCTTGTTTCCCGTTCACAGGCTACTATTGCTGGTTCTCAGAGTACTTTAGTAGCGGTTGCAAGAAATAAAATGACAACAGTACCTCTGTGTTAGTCAGCCCGCAGGTGAACAGATCACCAGGCTCACAGGTGCGTCTGCACGTCTCTGTTCCAGGTACCGCTCTCAGGGCATGGCCGGGGAGAAGTCTGTGCACAGCACCTTCTACCTGCTGCTGGACCTCATGACCTTCTTCGATGAGTACCACGCCGGGCACATCGACCGGGCCTACGACGTGAGTAGCACCGCGTCCATACCACGAGTGTGAAGAAGCTCACCGTGCATCTTCTTCTAAAAATCTGTGTGCGTGTGCGTGTGTGTGAAACTTCCCTTCACCACTCACTTTTCACTCTTCCTTCATAATTGTTTTTCGCTAGGTGATGGAGCATCTGAAGCTCCTCCCCCTCAGTCAGGACAGCGTGGAGGAGAGAGTCGCCGCCTTTAGGAACTTCAGTGACGAGGTGAGACCGATCAGGACTCTGCCTAGGGCTACTAGTGATGGTTAATTTCTTCTAATGTTGCTAGTGATGGTTAAATGATCATAGTGCAGCTAGTGATGGGTTAAATTATCCTACTGCAGCTAGTGATGGGTTAAATTATCATAGTGCAGCTAGCGATGGGTTAAATGATCCTAGTGTTACTGGTCATTGTTAAATGATTATAGTGCTGCTTTTGTTGTAATACATCCAATACAACTGCACATTGCACCATCCTGAAACAGCCCCGCCCTGCTCTGTGCATCTCCAGGTCCGTCACAACCTGTCCGAGGTGCTGCTGGCCACCATGAACATCCTGTTCACGCAGTACAAGCGCCTGAAGGGGGCGTCAGCGGGCACTCCAGGGCGGCCCCAGAGGAGCATGGAGGACAGGGACATGGTGAGAAGGGGGAGGGTCCCAAATCTTATCTCAAAAACAATTCTTAAAGCATTTGTATGTTTGAATATGTATGTATATTGTTTGCACTCAACATTTGTGTTAAATGCATAAATTGTGTAAGAATGTGGAGTTTATGCAACTTATTATTTTTTTATTATTTCTTCTGTGGTTACAGCAAATGCGCAGCCAAGCCAGAGCCCTGATCACCTTCGCTGGGATGATCCCATACAGAATGGCTGGAGACACCAATGCCAGATTGGTGCAGATGGAAGTGTTGATGAACTGAGACTATATACACACAGACACAAAGACACACACACACACACACACACACTGAATTGCATTATCTTGTTTTGTTGTTCCATATTTTTGTTTTTCATGATTTTGAAATAAAAAAAGACAAATTTTCAGTTGCCTGTGTTTCATAATTATTTATTTAATATACTTTTCATCTTTATACATTTTTCTCTTTTCTGTCACCACCAATCTTCTTCATTATACTCCATGCATTTTGTTATTGTCTTTCATTTGAATCACTCATTTTCCGCAGACCCCATGTTTCCGGAATGTCTGCCTAGTGAGGAGTTTACCTTCTTGTAGGCTAATGTTCTGGAAAGTATGCAAGGTTTACAAAACAGACATTCATTAATGATTTTGTGAACGCATATCTGAAATGTGCGACAACACAATGTCATACTCGAACCTGGCTCGATAACAAATGCGATATCAAATGCCTGCAACATATACTGTCGCCCCGATTTAGTTGACTTCTACTAAAACCAAGGCTGCATGTATTTGCATTTTTCTTTTGTCGAGTCATGTCCACGTGAGGCTGAAAAGTGACTTCTTTTTTTTTTACCAAGATCCAACTGCTGGGTATACTTTAAGGAATCAGATTGTTTACTTTTGTTATTTTATATACATACTTTATCTATTGCTGTCCAATACAATTGCTTCTTGAAGGTTGCCTGAGAGTCTACAGCATGGCGATAAGAAACTTGATTGTGCACCTAGTCAGGCATGTTAAATCTGGATTTAGTCTGCTTAACGACGGTGTCCCTTGACGTTCATCAGGAGACAGCCGCCTGGGTAGGGACGCTCGGCTAACTCCGTGACATTACGTGGGTGAGTAGTTGATGCCTTCACTTCAGTGCAAGTAATCAAGGAGTTGACCTTGACGGTGGCGGCTACAAGAAGCCACTGAGGCAAAATGAAGACAGGTGAATAATGTGCACGCTTCAGTGGGTTAACATGCTCTGCATGTTTAACCATCTGGATGTTTGACATGCCTTTGCTGGTATAGTGCCTGCTATAGTATAGTATTCATGTGATTTTACTGATGCAGGATGTGAATGTCCCTGATTGAATTACAGTTGCCATGTCTGTCTTTGATAGGTTGAGTGGAATGTGATGGTCCTTCATCCTAACAAAGTCACCTCTTAGGCAATCCATGCAAAGATCGGGAAGGAACAGTATAACTTGGTGTCACTGGTGTAGAAAGGAGAATCATTGTTTTTGTTGCTATGTACACAAGGACAAGAGGAAACAGCCAAGCTATCACATCACCGGCTATCATCAGCCCATTACTTATCATTGACCATCTAGTGGGATTTTTCTAAGATTTGTAATTATGAATCCAGACGCAGCTTACAATATAATTTTTATCCGAGGAGTACATCATCCGCGGCACTTGGTTCCTAAAGAAGCTTTATCACCGAGCGATGCGTGGGAACCTGAAGCGCCCATCTGCCCAAGTCCTTCCTTCTGACTTGCGGGCCCAGCGGAAGAAGAAGAGCTGTGTGTTGGGTGTGTGCGCTGCAGCTGGTGTTGTGAATCAGGCCGACGACCGACACATTGATTACCGGCTACTTCACAACACCAGGGTAGTACCACACCACTGTCTACAAGACCCACCCCCTATCTTCAGCTCAGGACCAATGTTGATTGGCCGCCCCAACGCCAGTGTATGAAACGGACCAAAAGATGAACCCAGAGTCAAATCTCTCTGTGAATGACCTTTCAGAAAGGTCATTGCCGACACAGGTTTCATAGCAGGATGTACAGCCAATGGGAAAGGGCTCCATCGGTGGCTGACGAGCCCAGTTAACTGGTGTGAGAGAAAGCTCTTGGGTGTGTCATTCAAATGAGTTGTGCCATGATAGCAAGGTATGTCAAGTGTTGAATGCAATTATATATTTATTATTTTTACCTCTAATAAAGCATTTTATTCAATGTTAATCATTCGTATTGTTCCGGTCTTCTCATTAGATGCAGGACATTTCCTCTTCCTCTCCATGTTCTCGTAATTTTTGACTTGCTGTCTCTATGTGAAAATCAATCAATGGTCTCAAGACGCAAGCACTTCAGACAGACAAACAGCACTGATGAAGCAGCCACAACAAAACGACAATTACACTGAAGACAGAAGTGGGTATTACCATATAACCTAAAAATAGTAATAATTGAACAGCAATGTCACATCACGTGCAATACATTGCATTCACCTAGCTATGCTTATTTTTCAGAATGTCAAACTTTAATTTAGTTTTAAAACACAAATATATACCTATATCTATACTTCCTTCATATCATTGTCATTCAGAATAAGATTGAAAGTGAGAATTTACTACACAATGACTCTCTCTGGGATCATCTATAGCAGTTGTAGTAGTACCTGACCATCTTTTTAAAGGCTAGCCTATGTATAGTCATAGACTCATAGTAGCAATAGGGAGCCTTCTTGAAGTTAGTGCATTCTCTTGGTATGACCTTAATAGTCTTGCCAAGCTCAACACAACACAAGTAGATCTCAAGGTCCTTCCTACCAAACTTCCATTTCTGTGTTTCATCGTAGAATTGATGGGCATACAGTATATCAGATTGTTGTGCCCTTATTATAATCATGATGCCATTCTATTTATTTATAGCCTCATATTGTGGTTTTAAGCTATTATGGATCCACAGTATTTGTATATGTATTTATGTTGGAAATCGTTACATCAAAACTAGGAGGTCGGTCTCACATTCCCACTGCAAGGTGGCCAATTTTAATTATTTCCAATGCTCAAAAGTACCTTCAGCGTGGTAGATGAGGGCCTGCCATTCAATATGGAAATGGTCTGTCAAGTCCCTAATCATTTTAGGCTGTTACTGCTTTCCTGAAGGACATACCTAACCCTAACCATAACCCTAACCCTGTTTCTGATGACAGCACCACCCTAGCCCTAACCCTCAACCCCTAACCCTTAACCCTTAGCGTGAAAGATGGCTTTATTAAGCCATCTCCATCCAACACACTGGATGCCCCTCCTCACTATGACTTCTACGTTAACACAGAGGTGTGGGGAAGACGCTTGAGTGCTTCAGATCATCACTGTTTCAGCTGCGTTCTGAACCAGAGGTCAATTGGACATCCTGTGGGGAGTTCCGTGGCTGAGCTTGCTTTCTAGCTTGGCCAGGGATTACCAAAACGTTTCAGACTGTGAGTGACACTGTGTTGGCACTTTTGTGTCTTGGCCCAGGACTCACCAATGTTCAAGTGAGATAATTACCATTTCTGGATTGGTCCCCTGCTACTACCCACGAATGGGCCGAGAGCCACTATTTGAAGACCACTAACTATTCTAGGCAATTCTTGCACTCCTGTTTTATTTCTACTGAAATAAGATAATATGCAACATTATTTCAGTTTATTTGATATTATATATATACAAATATATAATGTAATAATGTAGTATAGAATTATGGAATGTAATATCTAATAATATCTAATAATTTAAAAGGTTACTGATGAATGTCTCCTTCTTCCAGGACTCCAGACCCCCTGCCCTGTAGGAGGAGGATAAAGATGATAAAGTGCAGGAGTGTGAGGAGAAGACCTCCATCAGAACCGATGCCTTTGAACTTGGTGCAGGACTTGTTCTGCTGAAATGTTTTGCTCTTGTCTCGGACAGACTCTCTCTCTCTCTGAGTAATGGGGCCAGTCTCTGTCTCCAGATCTGTTGTATGCTCCACCTCAGGGGGGTGAACTTGTTTCTGAGATTGCACTGGATCATCAGTCAAGATGGAATAGGTTTGTCAATAGACCGGGGGATGTTTTCTAATTTGTCCCCAATTTGGTCAACATTTTCAGGCTGGTTGACAGTGATTAATCATTGCCTGAATCTCCTGGTGATGTTATCCTGTGTATAACAGGCATCACTGGTCTCTCAGCATGAGCCATTGCAACCAATGGCAAAGTCAAGGGAGATGCATAAACAACTGCATAAGGCTGTTGAATCTAGGATTTCTGACAACTTTTCAAATGCATATGGCTTCAAAACACATTTATGGACAATTCAATTGCTTACCACTTTATATAATTTGCATCTTGCGATATTGGGCAATATAACTGCATCATTACAATAAAATCCTAAAAGAAAAAGCTTATTTTCTTAGTAATGTTATTCGTCAAGTTTGGTATATAATGGATGTTTGTTATTTATTTTTGCAAGAGCTCTTACAGTAATAATAATTGACCTTTCCTTTATGTTCTCAATAAGTAGTAATAAGTAAAGCTGTCAACGACACCCGTATCGTAGGTGTCGTCACAGTCACATGCCTGCTGGCATTCTCAATGGCTGGCATGCAGTTGCTGTCAAAGGTCAGATATTAGAGGATGCAAAAAGCCATGATAGAAAAGCAGAAAATAGTTTTCATTATGAATGATGTCTCTGATTTGCTGAAGTGGTCCTAAACTAAAATAATATTTAACAAAACCGGTCTGTAATGTATTTTGGACCCGATGGAACCTTCTAGATTGTT